>NC_036867.1:1839604-1849085 GCF_002910315.2 Salvelinus sp. IW2-2015
AGAGAGATGACAAAGCAAATAGAGGTAGACATTACAGCAAGGTACAAACAAAACGAATTAACAGTAACATTACAACATACCAGAATTTTCAAAACAATTAAAGACAATTAAACGAGTGTCATATTAAACTATATAGAGTGTTGTAAAATGTACAAACTGGTATTAAAGCAGCACAAGTTAAATAAGTAACGCATAAATAATGGGTTGTATTTACATGGTGTTTGGTTTTTCACTGGTTGCCTTTTCTTGTGGACAACACAAGGTAACAAATCTTGCTGCTGTGGATGGCACACTGTCGGAATTTCACCAGTAGATAATTGGGAGTTTATAAAAATATGGATTGTTTTCGAATTCTTTGTGGACTCTGTGTGTCTGAGGGAAAAATGTGTCTACTAATATGGTCATACATTGGGAACAGGAGGTTAGGAGAAGGTGCAGCTTCGGTTTGCCACTCAATTTTGTGTGGGCAGTGTGCACATAGACGCCTGTCGTTCTCTTGGAGAGCGCATGTCCCTGCCTAGCGGCGGCTTTCTCGCATGCAAGGCTATGCTACTGAGTCTGTACATAGTCAAAGCTTTCCTCAGTTTGCGGTCAGTCACAGTGGTCAGGTATCTGCCCACTGTAGTACTCTCTGTTTAAGGGCCACATAGCGCGGCATTCTAGTTTGGCTCTGTTTTTTATTTTAATTTCTTTTCATGTGGTCAAGTAATTATCTTTTTGTTTTCTCAATGATTTTGGTTGAGGTCTAATTGTGCTGTTGTCCTGGGGCTTTTGTGGGGTGTGTTTGTGTTGTGAAACAGAGCCTCAGGACCAGCTTGCTTAGGCGCTTGTCTCTCTCTTCTCTGTCTCTTTTTCTGCTCCTTTCTCTTTCTCTGTCTCTCTCTACTCTATTCGTCTCTCTTTCTTCTGTCTCTATCTCTGTCTTGTCTCTCCATTCTCTTTTTCTTCTGTGCTACTCTATCTCTACTTTTTACTCTTTCTGTCTCTCTCTCCATTCTCTCTTTATCTTCACTCTCTCTGCTTCGCTCTCTCTTTCTCTGTCCTCTCGTCGTCTCTCTTAATCTCTCTCTCTCTCTGTCCTCTTTATCTCATCTCTTATCTCTTTCTTTCTTGTCTCTCTCTGTCTCATTTATCTCTCTCTCTTTCTCTTCGTCTTCTGGGCCTCTCTCTCTGCCTTCTTGCCTCTCTCTCTGCTCTTCTCTCTCTCTCTGCTTTTCTCTCTATCTCTCTCTCTCTCTCTTCAATCTCGGTCTCTCTCTCATCTCTACTCTCTTCTCTACCTCTCTCTACCATCTCTCTACTCTCTCTAACCCCTCCTCGTCTCTCTCTCTCTCTCTCTCTCGTCTCTCCTCTCTCCTCTCTCTCTCTGGCCTCTTCTCTGCCTTCTCTCCTGCCTCTCTGCCTCTCTCTCTGCTCTCTATCTCTCTCTCTCTCTGCTCTCTCCTCTCTCTCTCTGCTCTCTCTCTCTGTCCTCTCTTCTTCTTCACTGTCTGTCTCTCTCTCCTGGTCTCTCTCTCTCTCTCTCTCTTCTCGTCTCTCATCTTCTCTCTCTCTCTCTCTCCTCTCTCTCCTCTCTCTCTCGTCTCTCTTCTCTCTCTACTCTCTCTCCTCTCCTCTCTCTCTCTCATTCTCAGGCTAACCCCCTCTCAGGTCTCCATGACACCCCTCAGCCGGACCTTTTTAGCTTGTGTTGGATGATGTAATCAGGCTGGGACATCGGTGGCGCACTCTATAACCACCACACTCCGCTGTGCCTCCCTGTCCTTACACAGTTGGGGTGGAAGATTCTTACAGGTCATGTTTTTAAAAGGCGCCTTGTTGGCCGTCTAATAAAAAATATAACTTTGCCTCTCGTCTATTTTCTCCTAGCCTTGTTTCTTCAATAAAGATTTTTTGTCGGTGCCTGTCATTACGGTTGATGAAGACACTTCAGTCATACGTCTTACAAACAACAACAACAGGGAAGCAGTTGTAATTTTACCAGAATTTGGGTCTAAATTTTTAGACGAGCCGACTTATACCTCACACACGCTGTTCATTTTAATGAACAGTTTTTCAAAGTAATAGTCTATAAGAGTCAAAAGATGTCTGATCCTTTAAAATCTATCAGATTTTGGTTTAAATTGTTTTTACTAAACCCCCCAGGCTTAAAGACTGTTAATTTACGCCACAAGACTATTGATTCTTCCAAAAGGTTGTTGTTCCTGAATCTAATTCAACATTAATTCCTCTACCGATCTCTCCTTGGCGGCGTCTGTGTTTGAATCTCAGCAGGATGTTCTAGGGACGTGATTTTTCCACGCAACCATCGAACATTAAAACACATGGTATATTGTGTGTAATGTGTGTGTGTGTTGTTGTGTGGTGGTGTGCGCTTTAGCTTGGTTGTTGTGTGCTTTAGCTTGTGTTTGTGTATGCGTGCTTCAGCGTGTTTTAGCGTGTTTTAGCAATGTTTTAGCCGTGTTTTTCGTGTGGTTTTTACGTGTTTTTAGCATGTTTAAGCATGTTCAGCCATGTTTTAGCGTGTTTCAGTGTGTTTTAGCATGTTTTAGCGGTTGTTTTCAGTGTGTTTCCAGTGTGTTTTAAGCGTGTTTTTGATGTTTTAGTGTGTATAGCGTGTTTTAGCGTGTTTTCCCGTGTGTTTACTATGTTTTAGTGTGTTTTGCATGTTTTAGCCGTGTTTTCAGTGTGTTTTAGCATGTTTTTAGCGTGTTCTCAGTGTTGTGTTTTAGCACTGTTTCAGTGTGGTTTTAGCATGTTTTTAGCGTGTTTCGTGTGTTAGCGTGTTTTTAGAGTGTGTGTTTTACAGCGTGCAGTCCTACATACCCTTTAAGGCACGTTGTTTAGTGAACAAACATCTTAAAAATGGGTAATCAATCCCGTTAACATACTAAAGACCTTTTTAATCACTCCCAAGATACAGATTTAAAGCCGCTGGGTAATCACCCTAGAATAACAGATTTAAAGACTAGGATAATTCAACCCCAGATACAGACTTAAAGACGCTGGATAACCAATCTTCAGATATAGATCACATCGGGGTCAGACCTCTTCAACATCCAAATCTGTAACACACCCTTTGACTCGGTGTGTGTGTGTGTGTGTGTGTTGTTGTGTTGTGGTGTGTGTGTGTGTGTGTGTGTGTGAGTGTGTGTGTGTGTGTGTTGTGTTGTGTGTGTGTGTGTGCTGTTGTCACAACCTTGGATGATTTTTGAAGCGTGAAATGTTCAGGAATCATGGCCGTACACTATCAGAGTCCTCAGAGTAGGAGTTTCTCGATCATAGATTCAAGTTTTGGCCTTTTTAGATCATAATGAATACGGTTCTATGGAGAGGGGGTAAACCTGATCTAGGTCCATAATGAATCAGATTACATGGAGAGGGGGCCCTGATCCTAGATCCTAATGAATCAGATTTAAGGACAGCGGGGACCTGATCCTAGATCATTAATGAATCAGATTACATGGACAAGGGGGGACCTGACCCTAGCTCATAATGGGAAATCCAGATTATTAATGGGGGAAGAGACTGGGGCAATCCAAAGCATCTCAGAAATGTCTAGAATCCTGTTAAAATCTGTTTTAAGAAAACACACAAAAACAAGAAATAACTCCCCAGCTCAGAGTGGTTTTAGGATGAGACCACTGAATCAGCCCAAACTCTGAGAACAGGAGTAAAACAACTCATAAAGTTCTCTCTCCATCTGGTAACACTTTTTTCGCTTGCTAGCTAGCTGAGTGGCTAATGTTTTTGTTTGAAAATGCATCTGGACACGTAACATTTTTTTTTTTTTTTTTTTATCAGCCTGCCCAAATTTCCTGATCTTTTTATTGGGACATTAAATTGAGGAGTTCGCCTGGAAGCATGAAAAGGAATGGGGGACATGAGCAAAGAAGGGCTCAAGAGAAGAGTACGGACTGGCTTACAATTCTTGAACTTTGTGTGTTTCTTTCTGGCGCCCAGAGCTGCTGAGGCATTAGCCCAAAGTGGTTGCTACACAGAGTGCGAAAGGAGGAGAAAGTCCTGTAGTGACTAGAAGAGTCGCGCTGGTTCCCAGGCTTGTGCCTTACTACAAGACAATCAGCAGACTATCATCTACCATCTCTTGCCAGCTCCTTCGCCTTTCAACTGACCTCACCGACTGGCCTCTATGAGAGATGCTATGGAAAAGTAACTATAGAATTAATAAATAATAAATAATTATAATATAATCTTATTATTATTTCCTCAGGTCATAGCGTAAAAACTATTCCCAGCTAACTAACAGCTGGGTGAACCGAAGAGAAAATAAAACAAGGGAAAAACATCTAATGCGTTTTTCCAAATGATCATAAAAGGAAGGATGGAGGGATGGAAGGAGTGAAAGAAGGTATATGGAGAAGGTTCAAGATCTGGCAAACGAGTTTGATGGGAATCGTTAACAGCCTGGCAAGAGTTCCAACGTATTGCTACTAAGAGAAACGGTTTCATTCCTTCTCCGGCCATGTATTGTTGGTAGAGACATGGTCCAGAGTTTTAGGAGGTTTAGGTTTTAAAGTTTATATTAACGCTCCTCGCTAACTCAAACGGGGCTGAGGAGAAGCCAGGAGACACCACAACCAACCACACAGACACCAACACACCACACACAAACACACACAACACACAACACCACCACACACACACACACACAACACAACACACACACCACACCATGAGAGAGAGCAAGAAGTATTGTGTTTGGTTCTGTCATAATAGGGAGTTTTAAAAAGGTACACAAAAACTAAACTGTGTAAAACTGTTGTGCCATTAAACGGAAGAGGAATGATTTCCTTCTCCCTGTTTGTTATTTGCGGTTGTGTGTGTGTGTGTGTGTGTGGTGGTGTGTGTGGTGTGTGTGTGTGTGTGTTGTGTGTGGTGGTGTGTGTGTTGTGTGTGTGTGTGTGTGTGTTGTGTGTGTGTGTGTGTGTGTCCAAAACAAAATTCTACCTCAAGTCATAAACACAGGTGTGGACTAATAGTGAACTTACTTACGATCTTCCAACATACAAGAATTAATAAAAAATTGGCATAACATGAAGACATATAAGATATATGGTAATGATAACAGGCTAAAAACATACTGAGTAATGATCAACATGCGTTATTTTAACGGGTACCACCACTGAGCAGATAACTGGCTTTATACACTCCGTACTATCGATATGGCTTATAAGTCAGTCTGAGTAGACAGCTATACAGGGAACAGTTTCATGTAACAGGCTTTTAAGGGGGTAGACATGAATGAATCCGTAAGGGGTACCTCTGAGTCCAATGAGATGATAACTATAAAAGGGCGTACTCGTAATAAAAGCTTTATCGGGGTACTACTGAGTCTACTGGCTTAACAGGGTCAGTAACTGAGTCAATGAGAAGAACTGCTATACAGGGTACCGTTATATAGTAATGAACATGCTTATCCGGGGTACCCAGTTGATCATGAACTGTTTAAAACATACTGAGTAATGAACATTTTAAACGGGGAAACTGGGCAATGATATGAAACACTTCAGGGACATACGAGTCAAGATACATGGCTATCAGTACGTATGAGAGATTAATGCTTATACACCATTGGAGATCTTGTTATCACGGAATGGTAACCAGTACTGAGTCAATGAAGAAATGATAAAGGTACATAATGATCAATGTAACCATGCTTTATACACGTACCAGTACTTGAGTAATGAATAACCATGGCTTTATACACGGGACCAGTATGAGTCAATGATAAGAACAGTGGCTTTATACACAGGGTACCCAGTACTTGAGTCAATGAGTAATTAAACATGGGCTTTTAAACGGGGTACCAGGTACAGCACTGAGTAATATAAACATGGCTTTATTACACGGGACAGTTACCTAGTCCATGAGTATAACCATGGCTTTATACCCACGGGTACCCAGTACCTAGTCCAAGAGTAATGATAACATGGCTTTATTAACACGGGGTACCATACTATCCATGAGTAATGATTAACATGGGCTTTATACACGGAGACGCCGACTGATCATATCGGCTTTAACAGTACCGTACTGGTCTATGAGTAATGAATAACATTGGCTTATACACGAGGTACAGTAAACTAGTTACGTCAATGATACATGGCTTTTAACGGGGACCGTACTGAGTCAAGGTTAATGATAACATGGCTTTATACACGGGGTACCAGTACTGAGTCAATGATAACCATGGCTTTAATACCGGGGTACCAAGTAATGAGTCCAATGAGTAATGATTAACATGGCCTTTATACACGGGGTAACCCAGTACTGAGGTCATGAGTGATAACAGGGCTTTATACACGGAGGTACCAGTACTTGAGTCAATTGAGTAAATGATAACTAGCTTTATAATTTTTATCGAAGGGATATGTTTGGCAGATGAGTGAAGGATGCTTTGTTACGAAATAGAAAGCCGATTCTAGATTTGATTTTGGATTGAGATGCTTAATTGGAGTGTGGAAGGGAAGTTTACAGTCTAGCCAGGACACCTAGGTTTTGTAGTTTGTCCAAATTCTATAGTCAGAACCGTCCAGAGTATTTTGATGCTGGGACGGGCGGGCAGGTGCAGGCAGGATCGGTTGAAGAGGATGCATTTAGTTTTACTAGCGTTTAAGAGCAGTTGGAGGCCACAAAAGGAAGTGTTGTATGGCATTGAAGCTCGTCTGGAGCGTTAGTTTAAACACACAGTTGTCCAAAGAAAGGGCCGAGGTTAATCAGAATGGTTCGTCTGATAGAGGTGTATCAGAGGATCAACCGCCAGCAAGCGCGACATCAATTGATTTATACAGAGAAGAGAGTCGGTCCAAGAATTGAACCCTGTGGTACCCCCATAGAGACTGCAGAGGTCCGGACAACAGACCCTCCGATTTGACACACTGAACATCATTGATGTATACAGAGAAGAGAGTCAGTGTAACGGTCGTCTGTTGAAGAAGGATCGGACCAAAGCGCAGTAAGTGTTCATGCTTTTTTTACAACTGAACACTAATAACAAAAATAACAAAGAGAATGAAGGAAAACCCAAGCAGTCCTGTCAGGTGCAGAAACACAAAACAGAAAATAACTACCACAAAGCAGCGGTGGGGAAAAGGCTACCTAGAGTCCTAAGTATGGTTCTCAATCAGAGACAACGATAGACAGCTGCCTCTGATTGACAACCACACCCGGCCAAACACAAAGAAAGGCAAATCATAGAAAAAGGAACATAGAATGCCCACCCAAATCACACCCTGACCAAACCAAAATAGAGACATAAAAATAATTCTCTACGGTCAGGGCGTGACAGTCGGCCCAAGAATTGAACCCTGTGGCACCCCCATAGAGACTGCCAGAGGTCCGGACAACAGGCCCTCTGATTTGACACACTGAACTCTATCAGAGAAGTAGTTGGTGAACCAGGTGAGGCAATCATTTGAGAATCCAAAGCTGTTGAGTCTGCCGCTAAGAATGTGTTGATTGACAGAGTTTGAAAGCCTTGGCCAGGTCGACGAATACGGCTGCACAGTAATGTCTCTTATCGATGGCGGGCATGATATCGTTTAGGATCTTTAGCGTGGCTGAGGTGCACCCATGACCAGCTCTGAAACCAGATTGCACAGCGGAGAAGGTACGGTGGGACTCGAAATGGTTGGTAATCTGTTTGTTAACTTGGCTTTCGAAGACCTTAGAAAGGCAGGGTAGGATAGATCTAGGTCTGTAGCAGTTTGGGTCTAGAGTGTCTCCACCTTTGAAGAGGGGGATGATCGCGGCAGCTTTCCAATCTTTGGGAATCTCAGACGATACGAAAGGGAGGTTGAACAGGCTAGTAACAGGGGTTGCAACAATTTCGGCAGATAATTTTAGAAAGAAAGGGTCCAGATTGTCTTGCCCGGCTGATTTGTAGGGTCCAGATTTTGCAGCTCTTTCAGAGCATCAGCTATCTGGATTTGGGTGAAGGAGAAATGTGGGAGGCTTGGGCGAGTTGCTGTGGGGGGTGCCGGGCAGTTGACCGGGTAGGGATAGCCAGGGGGAAAGCATGGCCAGCGGTAGAGAAATGCTTATTGAAATTCTCAATTATAATGGATTTATCGTGGTGACAGTGTTTCCTAGCCTCAGTGCAGTGGGCAGCTGGGAGGAGGTGCTCTTATTCTCCATGGACTTTACAGTGTTCCAGAATTTTTTTGAGTTTGTGCTACAGGATGCAAATTTCTGAGTGACAGAGTGAAGAGTGACAGAGTGACAGAGTGACAGAGTGACAGAGTGACAGAGTGACAGACAGACAGACAGACAGACAGACAGACAGACAGACAGACAGACAGACAGACCCTGTCTTTACAGTGTTCCTCCCTCTCTTTTCAACAATTTTTCTCTCACAGTTTGACACAGTTTGACTTCAGTATGTTTGTTTGTTCAGGGGGGTAAAAGTTGAACGGTTAAAGTTTAGACATTAATCCCGAGTTAAGGTAAGGGTTTTGGATGAACTGCCTGGCACTGGAATTGAACATGTGACCTTCAGAGCCGGAGCTTGTGGCTTCCCATCGACCATGCCTGTCCACTACGTCCCAGCATGCCGCTTGATGGTAATAACGTTCACCTTTGCCACTAGTGGGCGGTTTAGAAGGCACCTCCAGACGTCCTGGGGACCTGGATAGATGTTGAATTTTACACACACACCCAACTGGTATCCGGAGCAGTCAAAGACTGACACCAAGGGTACCGGAGCTCAGTCCACGACTGAACACTGAGTAACCTCTCGACCGGAGCATTCAGACTGACACCAACTGGTACCGGGCTAGAACTTGCACGGCCTTGTACGGGGAGCATCAAGACTGACAACCAATGACGGTTACCCCGGAGCGTCACGACTGAACAACCAAACGGTACATCCGAGCATAGCGACGACAACCGGTCTGGACACCAATCTGGTACCGCGAGCAATCAAGCACTGACCCACCAACTGGTACCGGAGCATCAAATGACTGACACCACTGGTACCGGAGCATCAGAACACCAGACCGACCACCAACTGGTACCGGAGCTCACGACGACACCAACTGTCGTATCGGAGCAATCAACAGACTGAACCAACTGGTTACCAAGCCGCACCGACCTGCACACCGGACCGGAGCATCACACTAAATTACGGACACGACTGACACCAATGAGTACCGGAAGCATCAAGACTGAACGCAAGAGTACCTGTTCGGAGCATCACTGACTGAACCAAACGGTGACCTCGGGGAATCACAAGACTGACACAACTGGTACGGAGCATAAGCACCTGACAACAACTGGTTACGTGCTCTGCGACTTCAAGACCAACTGCGACCGCCATCAACTGGTACCACCAATGGTCCACCACTGGTACCGGAGTATTCATGCTGACACCAACTTGCTCTCCTGAATGAGCTTCTATTCCAGCCATAGGAATATAGCTAACAAATGGCTTGCAAAATAGCTTAACAAAAGGCTAACAAAA
>NC_036867.1:1856451-1870265 GCF_002910315.2 Salvelinus sp. IW2-2015
ATAGCTAACAAAATGGCTAACAAAATAGCTAACAAAATGGCTGCAAAATAGCTAACAAAATGGCTAACAAAATAGCTAACAAAATGGCTGCAAAACAGCTAACAAATTGGCTAACAAAATGTCTACCAGAATCTGCATTGGCCCTTGTATATTATTTGTATTATAGCACTGTCTCTATGGAAACTCACTCACTCTCACACACACACACACACACACACACACTCTAAATGACAATCCAACACACACACTCACACACACTCTCATTGACAATCCAACACACACACACTCACACACACTTAATTTGCTCACACACACATATAACACGATAACACACATTCATACTGACTCTACACACACTCACACACACTCTCATTGACACTCCAACACACACACTCACACACACTCTCATTGACAATCCAACACACACACTCACACAAACTCTAATTGACACTCCAACACACACACACACTCTCATTGACAATCCAACACACACACTCACACACACTTAATTTGCTCACACACACACACACATAACACGATAACACACATTCATACTGACTCAACACACACGCACACACACTCTCGTACAGTCATCATACACGCTGCTGCTCCTCTGTTTATCATAAATCCTGATGCCTGGTCACATCACCCCTACATATCTAACCCTACTGCTACAGTAGCCCTGCGTTGTAAATATGGTATTGAAACTGACACCGTGTATATAGCCTACTTACATTACCGTCATCTTCTTCTGCCTATGGTATCATCGAGAAGAGCGAGGAATAGGCTCAGTGTAAAAGCAAAGCACTTGTTTTGACCCTGTGTGTGTGGAGGCCAAAGGCTGACTGTTACAATACATAAAACGTCTCTGAGAGACACGTCATTCACACTGCACACAGACTCAGAAAATGCCTCAGCCCTGCTGCTAGTGGTATACCTCGTACCCCTGCACACTGATCTGGTAGTGGTATTCCCTGTATATAGCCTCAGCCCTGCTGCTGGTGTACTACCGTGCGTACTGCAGCACTGGATTCGTTGGTAGTGGTATTCCCTGTATTAGCATCAGCCTGCTTGCGTGGTGGTAATTGCTCTGTTACCCCTGCACATGATCTGGTAGTGGTATTCCTGTATAATAGCCTGCAGCTGGCTTTGCTGTGGTATACCTCGTACCCTGCACACCGGATTGGGTAGTGGTATTTCTGTGATTCACTAGCCTGTCTGCTGGGTTGGTATACCTCGTACCTGCTGCAACTGGATCTGGTAGTGGTATTCCTGGTATTACCTCAGCGTGCTGCGTGGTGGTAAGACCTCGTACCTCCGCACACTGATCTGTAGTGGTATTCCCTTGTGTATAGCCTCAGCCGGGTTGCAGTTGATATACCTCGTACCGGCCTGCACACTGATCTGGTAGTGGTATACTCGGTACCAGCCGCACAACTGATTCTGTAGTGGTAATTCAGCCCTGTATATAGCCTCAAGCCCTGCTGTGGTGGTAATAGTCTGCAGATGTAATGTAGTCCTCTACCGTTACATAGTGGAATAGAAAACAAAGACATGTGCTGACCACAGGCATCTGACACACACGTATTACACGACATCTGACACACGGTAAACACCTCTGACATCACACTGTAAAACGACCCTGCTGACGACGACACTGTAACACACCTGTGACACAACTGTATAACACGCATTCTGACACATCACAACCCTCTGACACAGCACTAGTAACACCACTTGACACAGCACACACACAACACATCTCTGACACCACACGCTCTGACGACTCACACACTCTGAACACAGCACACACAGCACACTCTGCAAATCAGACAACTCTGACACATCACTCACTCTTGACCCACACACACTGCTGACACACACACAATCTACACACACACACACATGACAAACCTACACACACACAGGACACACACGACACTCGACACTATAACCCACGACCACAACTCTGAAAATAATGCACACACACACTTCTGACAATCACACACCACATAAATGACAGCTACACTGACAGCAGACACATTCTGACACATGCACCACACACACACAACACACAAACACCACAACCACACACTTGACAAACACAGTAATAATCCGCGAAACAGCAGCACACTCTGATACACAGCACATTCCATTCTGAAACACAAGAACCTCTGACACATCAATCTGACACACACCCCAACCACATTCTTGAAAAAACACGACATTCTGACAACACACACGGTGACACAACTCTGACACACCAAACTCTGACCCACACACACTGACGACACCACACTGACGACACACCCACACACATCTGAAAAAACACACACTCTGTCACAGCACTTTCTGACACATCGCATAAGGGGGAGGAGCGAACATAGACCTACACAGCACAAAACAGTAACGATAGTAACAGATTCAGAGGTAGTGATTTACAAGGCATATAGTTTATAGAACATAGTAACAACAATTCATTTACGAGCATGAGTAGTATTTGACAGCATATAGTATGTTACCAGCATATAGTTTATTGTCCAGCATAATTAGGGTCATTATACATATAGTATTTACAGCGAATACCTATTTAACAGCATATTAGCTATTGTACAGCCTAGTAGTATTAACAGCATATAGTATTACAGCGATTCGTATTGTATCAGCATTATAGTGATTGTATAGCATATATATATTTAACAGCATATATGTATGTTACAGCAATCTAGTATATTTAGTACCTAGCATGAAGTAAGGTTATTTACTAGCATTATAGTATTTACAGCTAATATAGTATGTGTACAGCACTGGATAATGATGTAAGTTTGCATATAGAGTGATTTACAGCAGCATAGTTATATTATAGAGAGTAACAATCAACATTTACAACAAGTTAGGGTAGTTTATCGGAGATATCAACCAAACACTATCGACACAGCATCCTTCACGACACACATGTCTGAAAAAAAAACGCAGCATTCTGACACGAGCTGAGTCAGAGGCGCGATCGCGCTCTGTAAAAAAAAGAAAACACTACATCCTGACACACACACATGCACGACACACTACTGACACACCAGATCGACAAGCACACACATACAACACCACGACTCTGTCGACAGCACACACACACTCTGACACATCTACACACTCTGCACACAACAGCAATTCTGAAACACATGACTCTGACACACACATTCTGAAAAAATAAAACACATCATTCTGACATCACACCCACGAAACACATCTGAAAAAAAACACACATTCTGGACACACAACCACTAACTCAATCTGACACACACACCACACACACACATCACACAAACACACACACAGCGTCTGACACCACACACACCTCTGCACACACACACTCTGACATCACATTTGGTCGCAATCACATTCTGAACACCATCACTCTGACACAGCCACACAACACACACTGACAAAACAACACTCTGACACATGACACACACCACATTCGACACATCACACACATTCTGACACAGTCACAAGCACGATCTGCACGACACACCACACACATTCTGCACACACACACACCCATCATACACACACACACACCACTCTGACACAGCCCTACATCTTCTGAACACAGCACACACAGACACACACACTGGACACACACACACACTCTGACTACCGCACACACTCACCACACTGTCTGACACAACAACACTCTGACATGGACACACACACACTCTGCAAACTCGACAGACACTCAGACACACACACTCGGTACACGACACTATACGTGACAGACTAAAAACTCTGACACACTCACGCATCTGACACACACAGACACATCTGTGAACGAAAGCTACTGAGAGTACACAAACAACCACCACACAGACTGACCCACACTCTGGAACAAACACACACTCTAGCGCACACACAGCAGCTCATTACACGACACACTGACTAGAACAGCAGTCTTATGACAGACAGCACACACAGCACGTCTGAACCACAACCAACACACTGTGACATCACAGAACACACACAGCACATGATGACAAACTTGTGCTTCTGACACACACACACACACTATGACAAACTTGTGCTCTGACACACACACCACACACACTACACACACACACACCACACACACACACAGCACACACACACACACACCACACACACACACCACACACACACACACGGTCGCTCCCATTGCTATGATTTGGGATAACGTCTTTGGAAATGTCTTTTAACTTCTGAAAAAAACATGCTCTCTGACACACACACAGACTCTGATAACACACAAACACCAGTAAATAGTAACAACAACATTTACAGCAGATAGTATTACACAGCATATAGTATTTTAACAGCATATGCATTTACAGCATATTATTATTATAGTAACAGTAGTAACTACAACAATTGTACAGCAATGAGTATTTACAGCATATAATATGTAAGTACGAATAGCAGCATTTACAGGCATATAGTATTTACATGATAACAGCATTTATAGTATTTATTAGTAAAAAATCAACATTCTAGCACATATTACAGCATATAGTATTATAGTAACATAGTAAAAACAACATGGTAACATAATTTATAGGTAACAACAACATTACAACTAATTGTATTTCACAACATATAGTTTATTTACAGCATATATATTTACAACATATAGTATTTATAGTACATAGTAACAACAACATGTAGTATTTATAGTAACATCAACATTTACAACAATAGTATTTACAACATATAGTATTTACAGCATATAGTATTTACGAGCATATGTATCATACAGCATATGTATTTATAGTAGAAGTAACAACAATTAGTATTTATAGTAACAAAACATTTACATAAGTAATTTACAACATATAGTATTTACAGGCATATAGTATTTACAACATATAGTATTATAGAACAAGTCAGCAACATTTACAAATATAGTATTGACAGCATATAGTATTTAAGTAACATACATTACAGCATATATGTTACAGCAATAGTATTACAGCAATAAGTATTTTAGTATACATCAACATTTACAGCATATAATTGTACAGCATATAGTATTTATCAGCATAATAGAATTTATAGTAACATCAATTTAAGCATATAGTATTTACAGCATATAGTATTGTAAGCTATCTAGTAGTTCATTATAGTATTAAGTAACATTAACATTTACAAGCATATAGTAATTTAGCAATAGTAGTTTAAGCATATAGTATTTACAGCAATATAGTATTTCTAGCATATAGTATTTAACAGCATATAGTATTTACAGCATATAGTATTTAAGCTATAGTATTTTATAGTAACATCAACATTTACAGAATGTAGATTTATTGTAACACCATTTAAACATAGTAACCTATACAGTTTCAAGCTGAACAGGGAACATAGACAGAGACTGACGACACTAAAAACACCTAACATACTGCAGTGTGTGTGTGTCCTATAAAGTCTATAAAGTCTGGTGGCTCCTATAACAGGCATTTATAGCTTCAGTACATAGTTAACTAATGGGTAAATGTGTGTGTGCGTGTGCGTGTGCGTGTGTTGTGTGTGTGTGGTGTGTGTCTGTGTGTGTGTCTGTGTTGTGTGTGTGTGTGTGGTGTGTGGTGTGTGTGTGTGTGTGTGTGTGTGTGTGTGTGTGGTGTGTTGTGTGTGTGTGTGTGTGGTGTGTGTGTGTGTGTGTGTGTGTGTGTGTGTGTGTGTGTGTGTGTGTGTGTGTGTGTGTGTGTGTGCGCGTGTATAAGTGCAGGCCTTCCCAGGAGGAATCAGTTGGATGGGCATTTGATTTCCTCAGGCGGACACTGGACCTCCTGTTCTGTTCTGTGGGGTTGTTATAGTAAAGATCATATACCCATGGTATACGGTCTTATATACCACGTTTGTCAGCCAATCAGCATTTAGGGGTGGTAAAGAGGGTGTTATAGTGAGTTCTCAAGTAAAAATGTAAAAGATCAAAATGAAAAGTAAAAAAAAAAATATTGCCTCTGCTATATGGACACATTGATACTGGTTCCTGAGTGGTGCAACGGGCTAAGGCACTGCATCGCAGTGTTAAGATGCATCACTACAGACACCCTGGTTCGAATCTAGGCTGTTACACAACCGGCCGTGATTTTGGAGTACCATAGGGCGGSGCACAACTGGCCCAGGATCGTCTGGGTTAGGGTTTGGCCGGGGTAGGCCTTCACTGTAAAAAAAAAAAACTTTTGTTCTTAACTGAATGTCCTAGTTAAATAAAGGTTAAATCACTTTTACTAGGACTACTGGTGACATATGTAATGGAGAATTTATACAAAATAAACAATCAAATGCAATGAATGAAATAGGCACTTATGATCTGAAACCATTCAAGAAGTTCTCCTGTGGCTAAATCATGTAATCTGGTGTAGTATAACAGATTTTTACTTAGACATGGTTTATTTTATAACTTTGCCCCCAAAAAATCTATTTTCCTTTAGGAGAAGCCAGCATTCGAACAGTGCACTCGACAGCTGAAATCCAGATATCTGCATATAATGAATGACGAGATGCTCATTCCTCTCTAGGTTTCTTCCTTCCTAGGTTTTGTCCTTTCTAGGGAGTTTTTCCCCTAGCCTCCGTGCTTCTACACCTGCATTGCTTGCTGTTTTGGCGTTTTAGGCTGGGTTTCTGTACAGCACTTTGAGATATCAGCTGATGTAAGAAGGGCTTTATAAATACATTTGATTTGATTTGATGGTCTCCGTCTCCAACAATGGGAGTCGTTGTCCCAAAAGGTTGGGAATGTAGGCAACAAGCTTAAATCTGTATACTATTACCATAGAAACGCATTGGGCTTAATCTGGACTGATTTTGGCGAGAGGTAAACCTTCTCGCTTCACAGCTTCCTCTCTGCAAAAACGATGTCACATGAGAAAGCATTTGGGGGAAACAGCGCCCCCTCTGTCTTGCTATATGTAGCCCATGTATCTGATGCTGTATGGACAGAAATAGTATGACATGCCGTAGTATTTTTCGTCCAGACAGCATCACATACCTGGTCTACACACACTTACAGTTGAAGTTGGGAAGTTTACATAAACTTGGGTTGGAGTCATTAAAACTTGTTTTTCAACCACTCCACAAATTTCTTGTTAACAAATTATAGTTTTGGCAAGTCGGTTAGAAAATCTACTTTGTGCATGACACAAGTCATTTCTCCAACAATTGTTTACAGACGGATTATTTCACTTATAATTCACTGTATCACAATTCCAGTGGGTCAGAAGTTTACATACACTAAGTTGACTGTGCCTTTAAACAGTCAATAGGAGGTGTAACTGTGGATGTATTTTAAGGCCTACATTCAAACACAGTGCCTCATTGCTTGACGTCATGGGAAAATCAAAAGAAATCAGCCAAGACCTCAGAAAAACATTCTAGAGGAAAAAGGGGGAGGCTTGCAAGCCGAAGAACACCATCCCAACCGTGAAGCACGGGGGTGGCAGCATCATGTTGTGGGGGTACTTTGCTGCAGGAGGGACTGGTGCACTTCACAACATAGATTGCATCATGAGGGAGGTAAATAATGTGGATATATTGAATCAACATCTCAAGACATCAGTCAGGAAGTTAAAGCTTGGTCGCAAATGGGTCTTCCAAATGGACAATGACCCCAAACATACTTCCAAAGTTGTGGAAAAATTCTACTGTTATTCTGACATTTCACATTCTTAAAATAAAGTGGTGATCCTAACTGACCTAAAACAGGGAATTTTTACAGGATTAAATGTCAGTAATTGTGAAAAACTGAGTTTAAATGTATTTGGCTAAGGTGTATGTAAACTTCCGACTTCACCTGTACTCAGAAGTGTCTTTCTCTCTCAATTAAATTTAATTCAAAGGGCTTTATCAACATGGGACACATATGTTTACATTGCCAAAGCAGGTGAAATAGATAGTAAACAAATGTGATATAAACAATAAAATTGAACAGTAAACATCACACTCTCAAAAGTTCCAAAAGAATAAAGACTTTTCATGTCATATTATGTCGATATAGTGTTGTAACGATATGTAATTAGTTAATATAATAAATATGGGTTGTATTTACAATGGTGTTTGTTCAACACTGGTTTCCCTTTTCTTGTGGCAACAGGTCACAAATCGTGCTGCTGTGATGTCACACTGTGGTATTTTCATCCAATAGATATGGGAGTTTATCAAAATCGGATTTTGGGGGGGAATTCTTTGTAGGTTTCTGTGTAATCTGAGAGAAATATGTGTCTCTAATATGGTCATTATATGGTCAGTTGCCACCTCAATTTGTGGGCAGTGTGCAATTGACAAAGACCCCAGCCACCTCATTCATAGATTGTTCTCTCTGATTCTGTCAGGGATTGCGTGCAGAGATGTAGCGGAGTCAAGCGCAGGACACAGGTGTTGAGCAAAACAACGGCGTTTACTCAAAATACAAGCAAAAATTCCTCAATGGGAATATAACAAACACACATGCACCAACAACAACCACTAACGAAACAAACAATCACGGACAGAACAGAAATGTATGCCAGAGGGTTAAATAGGGAACATGATAGGGGAATTGAAACCAGGTGTGTGTAATAAAGACAAAACAAAACGAAACTGAAAAATGGATCGGTGGTGACTAGAAAGCCGGTGACTTCGACCGCCGAACAAGGAGAAGGGCCGACTTCGGAGGAAGTCGTGACAGAAACTTCATGGTAAGCGGTACCGGAGCGCCAAGTCTCAACAGTTTTTACCCCGTAAGACTCCTGAACCGGTAATCAAATGGCTACCCGGACTATTTTTATTGTCCCGCCCCCAACCCCGTCTTTTATGCTGCTGCTACTCTTTGTTTATCATATATGCACAGTAACTTTAACTATACATTCATGTACATACTACCTCAATTGGCCCGACCAACCAGTGCTCCCGCACATTGGCTAACCGGGCTATCTGCATTGTGTCCCCCACTCGCCAACCCCTCTTTTACGCTACTGCTAATCTCTGTTCATCATATATGCATAGTCACTTTAACCATATCTACATGTACATACTACGACAATCAGCCCGACTAACCAGCGTCTGTATGTAGCCTCGCTATTCTTATAGCCTCGCTACTGTATATAACCTACTACTGTATATAGCCTCTCTACTGTATATAGCCTCTCTTTACTGTATTATAGCCTCCTCTACTAGCCTCTCTACTGTATATAGCCTCCCTAGTATATAGCCTCGCTACTGTATAAGCCTCCTACTATATAGCCTCTCTCGTATATAGCCTCTACTGTATATAGCCTCGCTACTGTATATCCTCGCTACTTATATAGTCTCTCTACTGTATATAGCCTCTCTACTTTATAGCCCGCTACTGTATATGTCTCTCTACGTATATAGCCTCCCTACTGTATATAGCCTCTCTACTGTATATAGCCTCTCTACTGTATATCCTCTCTACTGTATATAGCCTCTCTACTGTATATCCTACTAGTTATAGCCTCGCTACTGTATATAGCCTTCTCTACTGTATATACCTCTCTACTGTATATAGCTCTCTCCTCTCTCTCTCCTCTCTCTCTCTCTCTCTCTCTCTCTCTCTCTCTCCTCTCTCTCTCGCTCCTCCTTTCTCTCTCGCTCTCTCTCTCTCTCTTCTGTCTCTCTGCTCTTTCTCTCTCCTCTTGTCTCTCTCTCTGTCTCTGTCTCTCTCTGTCTCTCTCTCTCTCCTTTGCCTCTCTCTGCCTCTCTCTTTTCTCTCCGTGTGTGTCTCTGTCTGTCGCTCTCTGTCCTCTCTCTCTCTCTATGTCTTCTCTCTGTCTCTCTCTCTGTCTCTCCGTGTTGTCTCTGTCTGTCGCTCTGTCTCTCTCGCTTGCTTCTCTTTGTCTCTCTCTCTCTGTCTCGCTCTCTCTGTCTCCCTCTCTCTTGTGTGTGTTGGCGTTACCATTCCTTATCTGTTTTTATGCTGGTACTGTAATTACATGCCCTTACTGGAGCTTTGCACACACACAAAGCCTTAAGTGTCATGCAGAGCGTACAGTAACATTAACTGTGTGATTATATTTGTTATCCTGTTAATAGGCAATGTTAGCCCTGTACCCAAAGCCTATAAAACACTGCTAACACAAATGGTGCCACGTGTTGTGTTGTGTGTGTGTGTGTGTGTGTGTGTTGTGTGTGTGTGTGTGTGTGTGTGTGTGTGGTGTGTGTGTGTGTGTGTGTGTGTGTGGTGTGTGTGTGTGTGTGCGTGTGTGTTGTGTGTTGTTGTGGGTGTGTGTGTGTGTGTGTGTGTGTACAGTAAACCAGCATGAGCGTCTGCTAAAGCTATTACTCTAACACAGGGTCGAACACAAACACACACACACACACCACAAACACACACACACACACAACACCACACACACACACACACACACACACACACACACACACACACCACACACACACACACACACAACACAACACACACACACACAACACACACACACACACAACACACAAACTCAAAACACCATGTTAAAAGTCATATTCTCTGCTTGACTTGTCTGGTGTGTAGTGTCTGTTTGTGACTGACTGTTGAAACCTCTGTGTGTGTGTGTGTGTGTGTGTGTGTGTGTGTGTGTGTGTGTGTGTGTTGTGTGTGTGTGTGTGTGTGTGTGTGTGTGTGTGGTGTGTGTGTGTGTGGTGTGTGTGTGTGGTGTGTGTGTGGTGAGATTGGGTAGAAAATTAAGATGTAACCCATAGGCAGGACATTACCAGATATTAACCAGGTTCCCACTATAAACCGTAGCAGAGGAAATGGAAGATGTTCAGGATGTGAAAGAGCCGAAAGCCGGTGTGTCCCAAACAGCACCATATTCCCCGCTGGACACGTCAATTCAACGATTATTCCACTTGTTCCACATATTTTCATTGAAATGATTCAACCCGTGTGGGTTCTACGTAGTCACTACTTTTACTTAACCAAGTCTAAAGTAGTCACTATAAAGGAATAGGGTTCCATTGCGATGCGTCCGTAACACCTTTCAGGTAGGGTGTATCTTGATCCGAGAAGAAGGAAAACCCTTTAGTGAAAGTTTTCAGTGACGTGTTTTTTTTAAAGTATAAAACTATGAAAAACTTCAACACTAAGACCTTTGTATGTGATTGTATTACGACTAATGTGTGGTTCGATTGGACAGACTCCTTTGAATAGGATCTGTGGCGTTCCGATGGCTAGGTTCTAGAATGTTCCAGAATGCCAACATGTTCTAAGAACGGAACAGCTTTGTGTTGTGTTCTGTGTCCACAATGTAATGCTCTAATGGTGTGTGTATACAGACAGACAGTTGTGTGTGTGTGTGTGTGTGTGTGTTACACAGAGAAAGTAACACAGAGTGTGTATGACAGCAGTGCGTTGTAAATAGGATCACTAAATGTCAATGAAAACCTCCATAGTCTCATACTGTGGACTATAAACATACACAGACATGGGTGGTTAGTGGCACACACACACGCACACACACACCACACACAAATGCGCACGCACACACAACACACACACCCACACACGCTCATGCACCACACACACACACACATGCACGCACACACAAACACGCGCACGAAACACACACACACACGCGCACACACACACACAAAGGCAGACACACACACACAGAAAGACACACACACACACACACACACACACACACACACACACACACACCACACACACACACACAACACACACACACACACACACACACAGAGCAGACACCACAGGCACACACACACACACACACACATGCAAGCACACACACACAACACAAAGACACACACACACACAGGCAGACAGACACACACACATACATACACAACACACACACACACAACACACCACAACACACAAAGACACACACACACACAGGCAGACAGACACACACACATATACACACACACACACACACACACACTCAGCCCACGTGTAACAAATGCTAAATGAATTTATTTTACGAAATATAATAATCACCACCAAAAACACATAATATTGTTTTTGACATTTTTTTCAGCGTGTCCCTTTTCCTCCACGCTTTTATAGGGGTGAAAATAAGGATATGGACATTTTGGGGAAAGCTTGACATCATTAGTAAGGCTGGAAACAAACGTTTAAGAACAAAAAAGAGAAAGAGAGAGATGAGTAGAGAGCCAATCACACTTCAAACGTTCTACAGAAATTACATCAGAACGCCGGTCGGCACGCCAACCGTTTGATTAATGCACCGCCACTCTTCAAACACCCCCTTAATGTTAAGTCTTAAAAACATTCTTTTTTTTTATAGGTGGCACGCCATGATAAGCCCAGACTAGAAAATTATAATGAAAAGGAAAGGCAAAAAAGAAGAGGAGGAGGGAGGAGGGAGGGAGGAGAGAGGAGGGAGGAGGAGGGAGAGAGGGAGGGGAGGAGGAGGGAGGAGGGAGGGAGGGATAATAAAGTAATCCTGGAGTTGGGTCGGCTCGCCAGTTTGAGGCCCGCAGTTTTCCAAACCCATAACTAACCTAAAATATTTTGCAGTCTCCTTGTCTAGGGGTCCTAGGCCTAGTTACATGGTCTGTAAACTGAATGAATGTGCGCATTTATTCAGAAATCAGCGTTTGAGAGGACAGGTTGGATGCATATGTTCCGAGGGAGACAGCAACCTACACTTGGGTCCATGGAGACACAACCTTACCTGTCCATGAGACAGCAACCTTACCTTAAGTACATTGAGACAGCAACCTTACCTTGGTCCAGGAAGACAGCAACCTTACCTTGGGTCCAGGAGACAGCAACCTTACTTAGGCCATGGAGACAGCAACCTTACCTTGGGTCCATGGAGACAGCAACCTTCCTTAGTCCAGGAAGACACAGCCTTACCTTGGGTCCATGGAGACAGCAACCTTACCTTGGTCCAGAAGACAGCAGCCTATCCTTGGTCCAGGAAGACAGCAGCCTTACCTTGGGTCCATGAGACAGCAACCTACCTGGTCCAGAGACCAGCCTTACTTGGGTCCATGGAGACAGCAACCTTACCTTAAGTACATTGAGACAGCAACCTTACCTTAGGTCCATGGAGACAACAACCTTACCTTGGGTCCATGGAACAGCAACCTTACCTTGGGTCCAGGAAGACAGCAGCCTTACCATTGGGTCCAGGAAGACAGCAACCTTACCTTGGTCCATGAGACAGCAGCCTTACTTGGGTCCATGGAGACAGCAACCTTACTTAAGTACATTGAGACAGCAACCGTACCTTGGGTCCAGGAAGACAGCAACCTTACCTTTGGTCCAGGAGACAGCAACCTTACTAGGTCATGGAGACAGCAACCTTACTTTGGACCAGGGAGACAGCAACCTTACCTTAGTCCAGGAACACATCCTACCTTGGACAGGGAGACAGCAACCTTATCTTAGATCTAGGAGACACAACATTTCCTTAGTCCAGGAAGACACAACCTTACTTAGGTCCTGGAGACAGCAACCTTACCTTGGACCAGGGAGACAGCAACCTTACCTTGGTCCAGGAGACAGCAACCTTACCTAGACCAGGGAGACAGCACATTACCTTAGGTCCATGGAGACAGCAACCTTACCTTGGACCAGGGAGACAGCAACCTTACCTTGGTCCAGGAACAGCAACTTACCTAGGACCAGGAGACAGCAACCTTACCTTAGGTCCTGAGACAAGCAACCTTACCTTAGTCCATGAGACAGCAACCTTACCTTAGGTCCATAAGAAGCACATACAGGCAATCTTACCTAGGTCCAGGGAACACAACCTTACCTTAGTCCAGGAAGACACAACCTTACCTTTAGTCCA
>NC_036867.1:1870365-1875822 GCF_002910315.2 Salvelinus sp. IW2-2015
AAGATGCCTGGCAGGAAACAGGTACAAAAGTATCTATATCCACAGTAAAACGAGTCCTATATCAACAGAACCTGAAAGGCCGCTCAGCAAGGAAGACGCCACTGCTCCAAAACCGCCAAAAACCAGACTACGGTTTACAATTGCACATGGAGACAAAGATCGTACTTTTTGGAGAAATGTCCTCTGGTCTGATGAAACAAAATAGAATTGTTTGGCCATAATGACCATCGTTATGTTTTGAGGAAAAGGGGGAGGCTTGCAAGCCAAAGAACATCATCCCAACCGTGAAGCACGGGGGTGGCAGCATCATGTTGTGGGGGTGCTTTGCTGCAGGAGGGACTGGTGCACTTCACAAATAGATGGCATCATGAGGTAGGAAAATGATGTGGATATATTGAAGCAACATCTCAAGACATCAGTCAGGAAGTTAAAGCTTGGTTGCAAATGAGTCTTCCAAATGGGCAATGACCCCAAGCATACTCCAAAGTTTGTGGCTTAAGGACAACAAAGTCAAGGTATTGGAGTGGCCATCACAAAGCCCTGACCTCAATCCTATAGAAAATTTGTGGGCAGAACTGAAAAAAGCGTGTGCGTCGCAGTGACGACCTGATTCACTTCCCAATCACCTGACTCGTAAGCTTTACACAAGTCAATCATGTAACCAGCGAGGAATTGGAGACAAGAATTCTACCCACCACTTATCTAATGCGGAAAACAATCACTCCAAATACATCATTGATGGAAGGAGGTCTAAACCGAAAACCGCTAATTAGAACCATCCAAGTCTAAGAACTATTCTAATAACAGAGCACATGACTACACAAACTAGATAATATCATAACTATCGCACGCTATGTAAAATGTAACATAACAGGTCTAATCTGACCCACCAATCTGAGAGTGACATGAAACGAAATTAACATACACAATAAACGACCCACTCTATTCAGCAGGTATAAAAAAATAAATCATCATCACTACACTACACTACTCCACATACTATTATTCTGACATTTAACATATACAACGCTAAATTACAATCCCACATTAACAATATACGCAGATAAAACACTAAAAGTGGTTTATGAATCCCTATAACTACGCAGAGTGAGCACACTAAAACTAGCACGAGAAATGTTTACTAGGATCAAAATGTCAGGAATTGTGAAAAACTCAGTTATACACATGTTATCATGTCTGGTCTAAAGGTGTGCATCAGTGCATAAACTCTCACGTCCATGCATCTTCCTAGGCAGACTCTCTTTAATTAAAGTATCAGAGTGAAACACGAAGTCTGTAAAATTCTTCTCTCACAGCACTACATGGATCGAGGTGATAAGACGAGCCTGTTTGAGACACACCTCACACTTTTTCTGAATAGGAAATTTATCACACAATATCTATACATCTTATCAGCTCTCAATCACACACGAATACTACCTACATCGCTGTCACTCGAGCCACATAAAACATACAGTACACACATAAAACATACACTACACACATAAACATACAGTACACACATATCAAAGGTAACAGTACACAGCATATATCACATCCACATCGTTCCTACATGCATTTCAAAATACCTCTCTACCCCTCATCCCTACATCCTTCACTCTAAATAAATTACCACCTCCCACAGTCTAACCATCACCTAATCACATCTAAAATCTCTCTCATACAGTACACACATAAAACATACCGTCCCACCCATAATCCCCTAATCCCACCTCTATCCAGTATCCCTTTCTTAAACATATAACAACACGTACATCCCAAAGTTAAATACCACACCTATCTACTACGTACTCCACACCATCCAATCCACTACATCCACATCCATCAATCCAATAAAACACCATTACAGTAAGATTCACATCAAAACATACAGTACACTCACCAATAAAACATAACAGTGTGGAGCAAACTACCGCATCCACTACATCCATGTTATTAGTGTCATCATTCGCTACATTCCTGCATCTTCTCTCCCTGCCATCTACTCATCTTTTCTTCTTATTACTACTCAGAGACACACCAAGAGTCGCACGTATCCTTTCAAGACATGGATGGGGTCAGGCGAGTTAAACCTTTTCTTGAATAGCGAAAAATTTATCCACCCATCTCACTCTTTCCTCTTTCTCCCTTTCTTTTCCCCTCTCCTTCTGTCTTCCTCTTTGCTTCGGCCCCGTGTCCTGCTGGTCTTTGTTGTGATGTCCGGTTTGGGTTACCGCTGTCTGCCCATGCCACCTGGTCTGACAGGGCAGACTGGCGCGCTCTCTCGCGCCGGGCGCGTGGAACGCCCGTTTGTTTTTTCCCTTTGCCTCGGTTTTGCGTTACTGTGCTCGACTCTCTCTCCCTCCCCTTTACCGTCCTCTCCTTCCACGTATCTCTGTGAGTCTGGCCCGCCCGTCCCGTTTCACACTCATCTATCATGCTGTGCAGCCTCTCCACCCCATACTCCACTACCATTTTTTTTTCCTTTCGACGCCACCGACTTTTTTGTCTCGCTGTTTTTCCTTCACTTTGCTGGCCTCTTTTTTTCAATTTTGCTCTCAGTCCCCTTTTGCCTTCTGTCTCTCTCGCTCGCTACTCCTTCGATCATACTCCCGCCTCTCTTCCTTCCGCCCTCCCCCTCGTCTCCCCTCCCCGTCTCCTCTCCCTCCGTGCGTCTTCCCCAACATTCCTTCCCTCCACTCCCTCCTCCCTTTCTCCCCCATCTGTTTCCTCGTCCTCCCGCCTCTTTCTTCCATCACTTTTTAATAGATGGGCAGAAACAGCTGACTGCAGTGATGTCATTTGGTGCTGATGTAAGGCTTTGTTCCACAGCGTATGCACATGCCACCTGGGTCTGAGGGAGAATGGAGCTACGCTCCGGGAGCCAAGATGGACGACAGTTTGTTTTTCCTTGCCTCGTTATTGTAGTGTGAAACACCCACCATTACTGTATCTATCTGCAGTGGCTAGGCAGGCAGCTCACTAAGCACTGATTCCACAATCCACTCCTTTATGAAAGCACAGATTTTTTTGTCTAGCATGTATTTTCCCTCTCATGAATGGCATATTTATTTGATGTAGTTGTTTAGAAATTCCACCATAGACACCGATACAAGGGTAMCACAAGCTCAACCATTGCACTCATTCCAATTTACAAATATGTGCCTGCCAGGGTTTGCAGTTTTTCATATTTTTTTTGTGTTACAAAGTGGGATTGAAATAGATTTAGTTGTGATTTTTTTCCATTGATGTACACAATATACTCCATAACGTGAAAGTGAAAAGAAAATTTCACACATTTTTACAAATTAATACAAAAMAAATGTAGTCATTGATAGGTATTCACCCCCTTTGTTTAGGAAAGACTAAATTAGTTCAGGACAAATAAGTTGTGTGGACTAATACGGGTTGACATGATTTATGAATGATTACCCTTTCTTCTGTCCCCCATACAGTACAACGTCTGGAAGGTCCCTCAGTCAAGTATTGACATTCAAGCACAAATTCAACTACACAGACCAGGGAGCTTTTTGAAAGCCTCATAAAGAATGGCAGTGATTGGTAGATGGGTAACAATAACAAATCAGACATTGAATATCTCTTTAAGCATGGTTAAGTTAATAATTAGGCAGTGGGACACCCAGACACATCAAAGATWYAGTCGTCATTCGGAACTGAGCTGCAGAACAAGAAGGAAACTGCTCAGCGATGTCATCAGGCCATTGGTGGTTTTAAAACAGCTACAGAGGTCAATGGGAGAAATGGGAGAAAACTGAGGATGGATCAACAACATTGTAGTGACTCCACAATAATGACCTAAATGAGAATGTGAAAAGAAGAATATAAATATACAGAATACAAATATTCCAAAACATACTTCCTGTATGCAACAAGGCACTAAAGTGATACTGCAAGAAAACACAGTAAAGGAATACACTTAAGGGCTTATATGCAAAGCATTATGTTTGAGGAAAACACAACACATCACTGAGTAACTGCCTCCTTATTTTCAAGCATGGTGGTGGCTGCATCATGGTATGGGTATGCTTGACATTGGTAAATACTGGGGAGATTTTCAGGATAAAAAGAAACGAGATGGTGCCAAGCACAGGCAAAATCCTAGAGGAAAACCTGCTTCAGTCTGCTTTCCATTAGTGTTTTTATTAGTGTTTTATTTGACATTCATCTTAATAAATTTTTTGAAATCTTCTTCCACTGACATTACAGCGTATTTTGTCTAGATCTTTCACAAAAATATCACAATTAAATCAATTTGAATCCCACTTTGTAACACAATAAAATGTTAAGAAATCCAGAGTGGGTAGGGGGATGCTTATGATACCCACTATAACATGAGTGTGGCTGAGGCGTTGACGGAGTATTATACCCCCTTATATATTTTTGGAAGCCTTTGGGCACTTTCGGTGTCCCTAAAAGAACAGGGTTGCCTGGCAACCCCTTATTGTTGCCATGGAGATTCACGTATTGGCAGCTGCTGCAATCAGCATTAACTCAAGGCGCATATTCTCATTCTGATAGGCAGCGATGGAGATGGGGAAGGCAAATAAGACAGGGCAGTCAGAGAGGGATGGTAATCAGTGTGAAACATATGCTCATCCATTACTCGCTGCATTAATACAATTATATCAAAATAAATGTATGGCTGTGCTTTGGCAGCAGCATATCATTGCCCTCCCCTCCTTATTGCAGACTCCTAGTTTCAGTCGAGGAATTGTATACAGTAGAAATGCAGGTGCATGCAATGGCGGTTGATGCCTTCAAAATACATTTACATTGAGAATTTCAGTGCATATAGATGCATATTAATATTAATATTTTGTCCTCAGTCTCATTTAAAAACTCCAAAGTAAAATGTGATATTCAGTTGAATAGATGTAGGTTGTTCTATGTGATAAATAAAGCATCTTTTCATCGTGGCATATCACTTGAGTTGATATAAACCAAACAGTATTGAATAACTGCATCTTTATCTGTCGGGTCTTAATTAAGAGATGATGGGACGTTATAGCATCTTCTATATCAGAAAACATTTAACATCATTTACCAACACTACTCCACAAAGAATGTCATTGCATTATGTTCAGAGTTTAACTAAAATTTGGAGTCAATCAAATGCTAAATTATACCACTTTCAACTGAATTAATCCTCTTTGTTTGCAGGAGCTCTGTAGCAGCCTGCACTGTTTCATTTCAAAGGCTGTGGGGATAACTTATATTTTTTCCTCTTTCCATTTTTTTTGCAGGGGTATGCAATGAAACACACCCCTTCATACTCACAGGAACAATCACAGCCCTGTTGTACAGAGAGTCTCTATTGACAGTAGACACGCACAGATACTGTAGATTTATTATTATTATTTCCTTTCCTCTCTCTCTTTCTCTCTCTCTTTCTCTCTCTCTTTCTCTTGCTCTCTCTCTGACTCCCTCTCTCTCTCT
>NC_036867.1:1878465-1879911 GCF_002910315.2 Salvelinus sp. IW2-2015
AGGAGGAAGAGGAAGAGAAGGGGGTGGAGAAGGAGGAGGAGGTGTTGGTGGTGGTGGTGGTGGATGTGGAGGAGGAGGTGGTGGAGGAGGAGGAGGAGGAGGAGGAGTTGGTGGAGGAGGAGGAGGAGGGGAAGGTCCCAAACACAAGGCCCTTGGTCTCTTTAAATCTCCCTCACAGAGAAATAGAAGATCATATATTTCATGGTGAAATGGAAACTGTGTGTTATTTACATTATTCTAGTGGAATGTTATCGTGATTGATATTTGGTGGGGTATCTTAAACAGCCATTCATTATGATTTAAAATGTATGAAGCATTTGACAAGACTAATAATGTAACAAATATATTTATCTGGACTATGTATAACAATCTTTAAATTAACAATCTTTAAAAATTCATAAAAGAATAGCCCATTGATAATACCATATTTTTTATATATACATACAGTATATAGATAATCAATGACTACAGAGTGTCAAACTCTCTGAAGGTATCACAATGCTTGGCTATACATATTTATTTGAGGACATATATTGACATGATTTTAAGACTATATGCTAACCATGGTCCTTTCAACTCCAGATGGCTGAAACAAACTGAATGAATGACCCAACCTGGGGGTTGCTGACACTGCTACCATTACGTTTGACCTAGAGTACATTCATTTATATGTATTTATTTTTTAGAAATGGATATATTTCAGATTTCATTTTAAAATAGATTACCACTCAAATAGATGYGACTTTGAACGCAAGCTATTGAATTTGGCATTAACAATTTAATTCCATAAAACTGAGTATTTTAGGAATAATTTGAATGTTTTATTTTCTCCTAAACTGAGGAGAGACATGATTGTGATTGTGGTAGGATAATGGAGGACTCTAGAAACACAGCCTGAAGGTCTGTACTGCAGCTGATCTGGTTCTGCTCACACAACCAACAACAACACAACTGTTTGGTATTTGGTGCTACACTTTCCTGCCTGGGATAACATCCAGGCCTATCTGGGATAACATCCAGGCCTATCTGGGATAACATCCAGGCCTATCTGGGATAACATCCAGGCCTATCTGGGAAAAATATAGGGGGATAACTCAGATCAGGATTTCATTGAAATGCAGATATGATGACAATACCATCTAAGGATATCGTTCCAAACAAAAAAGAGTACGACTGGATGCCAGTACTGTATTGTATAATAATGATACATTGCATTAGACTAGAGCAGGCCTTAACTATAGTCTAATAATAACCTCTGTAACTACATATTAACAGATGATCATGAGGCCTACATACATTGATGGTGGAGAGAGGACCGCTCATTCAAAAACTAAAACAACATGTCATCATGACAAGCCATCTCTCATAGTCTGTATACTACTGTATACTCCAGTCATTACAATGATCAATGAACTACCAGAGCATACATAGCCTGACATACATACA
>NC_036867.1:1880188-1916954 GCF_002910315.2 Salvelinus sp. IW2-2015
AGGGAGAGAGAGGAGGGAGAGAGAGAGAGAGAGATGGGATAGAGAGGGAGAGGAGGGAGAGAGAGAGAGAGGAGGGAGAGAGAGAGAGAGAGAGGGGATAGAGAGGGAGAGGAGGGATAGAGAGAGAGAGAGGGGGAGAGAGAGAGCTTGGGACTATAAGCTTCTATCTGCATTTTTATCAAAATGTAGTTATTGACATAACCTTGTTCTGTTCAACGATCTCTACCTATATCGTACTCTAAATACCCCAATTTGTGTTGAAAATGTTCTAAAGAATATCATCTAAAAATTGCTGACACCATTCAAACCAATGAGGGTTCAGAACTTGAATGCCAATTATCCCAGAATCCTCTTTTTGYAGATAGAACCTTCTAGTCCCAAGCTCTCGATATAACTCTGGGAAATACTATTTATGAAGAAACACAAATGGCAGAGCAACCTTTAGACAGACTGTATATGCCAATGGTCACACTGTCTGTCATGGCTACAGAACTGAACATGACAGGCAATATGACGACTGCAGAAATCGGCCTGAAGTCAACGAAACACTACCTTATTATGCCATTGATTTGTAATATGACCACCATGACTACTTAATCATGTTTCCATCTAGTRTTTCCCAGATACAATCTGATACTTCATGTTACTCAAATACTCACTAYGTTATATGGTTAGATCTTGGCTATAACTGACAATAATATAACAATTAGCAATAATTGTTACCTCTATTTGAATAGCAAAATGGAATGATGAAGCTTAAATGGACTGATTTACAGATTCATTAAGCTTTGATTGTGTTTGTATCTTGTTAGTATACTGAAATAAAAAAAATATAAGGTTATCAAAAATGGAAATGTATTCCTAAATAAGCAAAACATGAGATGTATTTGAAAGTATCTAATTTTTAAAAATATATAATCAGACAGCCAATCCCCCCACTTCTTACCCTCCCCTATTCTTCATCTTCAATTCCCAGCTATGCTTAGCTCACTCCCTCTCCCCSAATAGTCTCACTATCTTACATTTCAGAATAACATCAGGTATCAAACAGCAGGCTTCTCAAGTCCATCTCTGGGTCTCAAATATTTACATGATCATTTGTACAGTAATGCAATCCAAATTCCATGATATAATTGAGTGTTTGTTTTATCAATGCAAATATGGATAATCATATTGCTAATATTGACCATAAAATTGGTTTCTCATAGAAAGATTCCTGTCTGAAATCTAAAGATTATGATATGGATTGATGCAATCAAATGTTCATATTGAGTGGTTAATCAATGCTAATATGGATAGCCTATCAAAGTGCTATTAATGAGATCCCCATCATTGCTTCTACAACCTTTGAGGTAACCTATTGTATATGCAATTTATTTCAGTGAGGTTCTGATGCTACAAGGTTAGGGGATAGAAGCCTATGGGCCTTTGTGTCTGTATACGGAGGGTGGTCATAGTCTACTTAAACCCCGTTGTCAAATTCCATTAAACAGAAAACCACAGCGCTTATCGACTGTAAGAGAAGGCGAAAAGCGTTAATAACAACACATTTGAACAGAGACTATTTGATATTTCGATAGTTTTATCGTAGACTACATTTTACAACATCAGACAACACACTCATTATGTTCACATGGGAGAGTAACGTTAGTGTCTGAATGTTGCTAATTTACAGAAAATGTTCCCAGATTTTTCGTCTGGAATCGACTCAAATATAATGTGAATATTACCAGTCTGATACAACCACTTTAAATAGTTTGATATGTTTTGAACCTATTGACATGCCTATTGACATGCATTAGCCTACTACAAAAGTATTTACAGTTCAAAAAATGTATATATTCCTACTGCGCGTGCATTTATAACCCATTCGTAACGGTTTCCTAAAATAATAAATAATTCATCAATATGCTAGCTAGATAAAATGTGATTAAAGTACAGCTACGTTTCTTCGTTTGGAGATACATTTAATGACCAAACGATTGTCAAACCACTGGACTTCGATTTAATTCAGCCATTTGTGTTACTGTTTTTATGTTATAACGAATAATTCTAAAATGGCTATACTATAGCTTTTCGAGTCACTCAGAATATGTAGCGAGATTTCCACCTGCACATGGCTTACATGCACAACTTACATCAATGTATTTTCAAGTAGCCTAATATTTTCGAGTATTTAGTAAACAATCCCGTCAATTTGTATTGGCTCATGAAGAATGACTTGTGAGTTATGGTAATGTCACAATGCAAAGCACCACTTTTCCTTCGCCCATTGGAAATCTAGTCTAGGCTACACAAACAATACCAGTTAAACCGAGCACTGCAACCTCACACCGATTTGACCAAAGTATATATTCTGCACAACACAATCCAATCTAAAATTGAACGAAATGTACTAGAACAAAATCTAACCTAAAGGTTCCAAATTCAGTCTTACTTGAGAGACCGTGCAATAGCAATATCTCCATCCTCCGATTGAAAACCAGTCCGCACACATTTCTCTACACCGACTGTTGGACTTGGGCAACATTTCAAACTTTTACATGTCCCACCTCTGGCCTAAGTAATGTTGGAATTTGCATCTGCAGGGGGTAGTCATTTCTCTCCCCCCCTTTACCCTCTCCCCACCCCTCTCTCTCCCTCTAGGTTTAGTTTTCTCTGTGAGACAGGGGGCCCTCCGGTCGGCCCTTGATTAATACATGTTTATCTGTTTTGAAGTGCGGGACAATAGGGGATGGCCTGTGACCCCGCGGAGTCCCGACCTCGCGCAGGTTCATTGTGACGCGCTGGGAAAGGGGCTTTGGGATGGAGACCCCGGGCACTGACCCGCGCACATCCCAGAGCCTCGCCATTCTTGCGCGCACCGCTGCACGTCGCCCGCAGCTTCCATTGTTTCAGTGGGAACAATAGCTTTTTTCCCTTTCTCTCCCCTCACAGTGAAAAAAAAGAGCTTTAAAATGTCCCTCCGAAGTTGTATCCAGATATGTAGCACTATACCAATGTTGCAACAGTATTGTGTTTTCACACGTGGATGAATCAATAGGCCTACTAAAACTGTAGAAGAAAATGCCTCTTCCAGATATTATATTAATATTTGTTATATACTGTATAATATTGTTCGCTGATGTGGCATCACTCAACAATAATTGAATTCTCACAGCAATCGTGTGTTTAAAGGCCCGCTGTAATAGAGTGTAGTAGCCTAGATAGTATCCTCAATAGAGGGCAAGCATGTACCCTAGATAGTATCCTCTATAGAGGGCAAGCAGGGAGGTAGATGTCACGTAGGGAGAGGAGAATGCCTGCAGCCTCCATCCACGGCGTCAAGAGAACAGAGGGAGAAGAATGGGAGAAATAGAGCGTGTTTTCGAGCATGCAGTAGCTTCTGTATTCAGAGAAAGTGTGTGAACACACAAGCTATAGCGACATATCATATGCAAAAATCAAATCAAGTGAAATGTTTTTTTAGTAACACCTTGCATGTGCATGTGTGATTCGCTATGTGTTCGTGTCGTTTTCTTGAGCCATTAGCGTTAGTGAGTTTAGACCGGCTAGAATGACATCATCTTTCCATGGGGCCAAGTGTGGGGATCCATACTGGGTTGTGTTTCCATTGGATATTTTGCCCCTGAGTCGATCTCGGCAGGAAGTGAAGGGAATACAAACCAGTAGCACCGAACACAGGGGTGGCACTTAAATTAATTATTAATTGAATATTAAATAGCTCGTGTATAGACCTAATGCATTTTTTTACACTCATTCTCAAATTTGTTCAACCAAAATATGCAGGCCTGTACGAGAAGCTACCATCCATAAAGTGACTGATATTAACGTCACTTCGTTTTTCATATCAAGACATGGGCTGATGACTCGTTTGGAGAACTAGTCGCCTATAGACTGCCCTCACATTTTACTTGCCTCGGGGTCTACAATATTTGACATTTTTTCAAAAACCCAGTGTTTTATAAAGCAGAATTGTTGCTATATTTGATGGTACTGTAAGAGCTGCATTACACCTTATCTATTTTGACCTAATTAGGATAGCTGCCGTTGGCCTCACTCTCCGCATGAGAACTACACGCGCCAGAATATCCATGACATTTATGCTTGTAAAAGGGTGCAACGCATGGTGTATTCACAGCAAATGAAGGCCTATGCAGCATTATAATGTTCTACAAATATAAGAAGAATGCTATCCATGTAAATAAATGCTCCTGGGTGAATACGGCTCCCATTGATGTCAAAGTGTCTAACTTAGAAGACCTTCAAGTATAGGTTAAGTACATTGCGATAAACTGGGTTGAGATGTGTTAAATGCGTTCAGATGAACTGGGTCGAGATGTGTTAAATGCGTTCAGATAAACTGGGTTGAGATGTGTTAAATGTGTTCAGATAAACGGGGTTGAGATGTGTTAAATGCGTTCAGATAAACTGGGTTGGATGTTTAAATGCGTTCAGAAGAACTGGTCGAGATGTTAAATGCGTTCAGATGAACTGGGTCGAGATGTGTTAAATGCGTTCAGATAAACTGGGTTGAGATGTGTTATGTGTTCAGATGAACTGGGTTAGATGTGTTAAATGCGTTCAGATAAACTGGGTTGAAGATGGTGTTAAATGCGTTCAGATGACTGGGTTGAGATGTGTTAAATGCGTTCAGATGAACTGGGTCGAGATGTGCTTTAACGTCTCCAATCGTTCGGAGTTGTAAATAAGCATTTTTACCTATTTAAGGTCGTGAAATAAATTGACATTTATATCTGGCCCATGCATCACGTGCGGTCTGAGGGCTCACCGTCTCATTGGAACAGATTCAGGGAGATTGAGCTGCGGTTTAGAGGCAGAATGCGTGGAACTATAACGTACTAATGGAGCTCTCAGGACAAACGGTATTAAACATGACAAATTGCACCCAGCACACGGAGACGTCGATTCAATGGTGTACTTTTATTACGCACATACCTAATCTAGGTTCAGATTATCGTTGATGACACAAATCTAGTCCGCTATGATTTGGTGCACTGCTATATTTAACATCTTGAAAGAAATAAACACGACAAACAAAATGCATATATAGGCTAACATGACAAAATCCTTTCATGTTATATTGACATTTGATATTTCCAACAGTGTGTGGGGGGGTGGGGGGGGAGAAAGAGGGGGGGGGATTTAACTCATTGTAAAGCACAGAACGACCTGCCCTCTTTTGAAAAAAAGGGGAAAAGGGAGCCATGCTTTGCAGAGCATCGCTCACACTGGTAGAATCCGCTACTCGCCCGCCGGAGTTCCCTGATTGTCCATCACTACACCGAGATAACCGGGAATAGGCCTACAAGCCGTTTGCTAACAACAAAACGAATCACATCAAACAATGATGTGAAAGAAAAAAAAGCGAATGGATACACGACAATACCATGGGCTCGACCATCTGGCCTGCGAGAGAGGGTGAGTATGAAGCATCCATGTTTCGACTGGGTCGGTATTTGATATCATATATGAGAAGAAAAGAAATGTGCTTTGTTAAAGTGTCGTCCATGTGTAGCATAAAAACTGACCATGCACACTCACTAGCCTATAYGGTGTAGGGGTGTTGGCATGATTCGCTCAAAGCATAGGAACTCAAAGATAACGGACTTGCCTCCGATGTTGCACTTGCCATTGTTATGGCGGGCGTTAATAAAATGCTCTAGTAATTATGGATATGAATAAGGTTGACAAAGAGCCAGTAGAATCACTATACACGTTACTGCACAAGTGGGCTCATATATATGGACTAGAGTTAGTCTACATAATCGATAAAAACGATGGAATGACTGCATGCTCATTATGCACTTGTTTGTTCGTCGCGCGGCGCTTTGAGACAATGGGTCCGCGCACGGATCTACTAGGTTGAGTTCTCAATGGTTATCGGATAGCGGGAAGGTAAACTATCAAGCGGGTTTGTTACACATTCCAAATATCGGTTCATAAAGGACTGTATCATTTAGATTTTTCATATGGGAGGGGGGATTCCCCCCCCCCCCCATTCTAAAATGGCGTTTCCCTTTGTTTCTCCATCCCAAATATTGAATGGGTAATGCAGTGCAATAATCATAGCCTTCTGAATCCAAACTGCGTTCAAGCCTATACTTATATACATTAGTGAATATAATCTGTGTCAAGGCAGAAATAGCTCCCAAAGCCTATTGGAACGCTTAGCAGCACTGTTGAGGCAGTAGCCTAGTTGCTGTAGTAGACAGGCTAGTCCTAATAGGAGTAGTGGATGATTACAGGTGGCGAGTAGCCTAGTTGCTGTAGTAGACAGGCTAGTCCTAATAGGAGTTAGGGAGGTAAGTGTGGCAGTAGCCTAGTTGCTGTAGTAGACAGGCTAGTCCTATAGGAGTAGTGGAGGTAAGTGAGGCCAGTAGCCTAGTTGCTGTAGTAGACAGGCTAGTCCTAATAGGAGTAGTAGGTAAGTGAGCAGTAGCCTAGTTGCTGTAGTAGACAGGCTAGGCCTAATGGATAGTGGAGGTAAGTGAGGCAGTAGCCTAGTTGCTGTAGTAGACAGGCTAGTCCTAATAGGAGTAGTGGAGGTAAGTGTGGTAGTAGCCTTAACTCAATAATTGATCAATTCCATTTCAGTATACTTTGCACTGGTTTCATGAGGCAACTTGATGGATATAATGACTGAATTCAACACAACCTGAGATTACATCCAATAGCCTATTGGCATGCAGTTTCAAACGCGTTTATCATGCGCTATAAACACTATGGCGTTTTATATTCTATATATGCACATGGATACTATGCACAATTMATTTAATTAATGCACATTCTCTTGCTTAAAAGACAAAGTGTAAAATAGTTTGCATAATGAATGCAAAGACATGAACAGACACATCCGTTTCATACTCTCGCTTTGAACTGGTTTCAAAACCACGGACAGCGAATAGGGTCCAGCATTGGACCTAAACAAATTGTTAAACGAAATTGTTCTAATGGCTCACACATATTAAACAATTCGACACAATTGAAAAAAGAAAATCGCTCGCGAGTGTGTGTCCATTATTAGAACCGTGTAACATTACGTAACTGATTATATAGGCAGTCAACTTCCAACCTTTAGGCTAAACCAATAGCCTTACTCACCTGGGGATATTATCAAACTAGCGTACTCACACAGATCGCTGTGCATTGACATGACAAAACAGGATTTAAAATCCTCTTTCTATTCGTTCTATGTCCATCACTATACACTTTAACAAGGTGCGTCGAGTAATTGCAATAGCTAAAATACAGGGAGATTAGGTTTAAACTGAGATTGAAGTGATTTTTCCTTAGTTTCAAGGGCACAGGAAGATGATTGGCTATAGAGAGAGAACATCTGTTTGCCCAGTGACGTCACCGTCCCCCATGCAATCCTCTTGTGCAGAAGGCAGATGCCTTATTTGTTTGGCTAGAGTGCCATTAATCCTGAAGTCAGCCGGCGAGGGGAAAAGACCGGGCTGAGGGAGATCAGTCTCATTTAGTGGTATCGAAAACGGGACATGTACAGCTCAGCTCGTCCTCGGTCCCAGATGGATTTGTGAGGAGAGGAGCCTGCCTATATACCTTTGCCTTCGGCGGTTCCACGGTGCRTTGATGGAATGCAGGAAGAGGGGAGTTTTGAGGCTTTCGAATTGCCCCATTCGCGCTTTGCGGAATCTCTTTATTTTTACTTGACCTGCGAGTAGACTGGTGCTATGCTTTCTCTTGTAAACTGCCGTCCAATTTTTCCAAGCAGAAAGCGACCTTTATGGATCTCTATTCAATTCTTTTTTTAATGTAAGAGGAACACTTTCCCCCTGTTTGTAGGCTTTTCTCTCTTTCCCGTACAGGATTGCAGGATTGAATTTCTAAGGTTTGTGACGCATTTGGTGTTTTCTTCTCTTTTTTGGTAGGTGTTTGATGGAGGAATACGAAGTGGTTGAAGTCTACTCCTGACGCTTTTTTTGCCAAAACAGACATCCTTTGAAAAAGATCAAATGGCCCGTCCCCCTTTTTGCCTCCGGAGACGGATTCGGACTAACCATCAGTTTGAATCTAGCCCCCAAAAACAGTGCTAGTGACGACTTTAACCCATTACGCACGGGTGTCACCAAGCTCAATGGCCGCCGTCCTTCAATGTTTAATAGTTTTTTTTCTATCAAATTACATTCAATTGTCATGGTGGTGTAATGTATATAGCCTACATTTATCAGTAGCTATGAGATGATGTTTGATAGTCTACAACAGTAACCTTCCATTCCAGAATGCCACTCCAACTTCAAAGAACACTGACATCGCCACATAACTATTCGCAATGAAGGTCTGAAGGAACGGGTGGTTAGTCTATATTGAACAAGGAATATTATGGAAAATGAAAATGGAAAAGAAGGATTGTTATGGGTGGCTTTGGCCAAATGTAGCACACGCACACACACACACACTGAGTGTTCTGAGGTTCTGGTTCTCCGTGTTCACAGCGGACCTTGATTTAATGTCTTACAATTAAGGCACGCGGTGAATGCCAAGAGCGGAGCCTGCTGTCATCTACGCGAGCGCACACAGCTTTCACTAAAACGACACACTAAAGCGATAACGGAAAAGGTTTGTGTCTGCAATTGTTGTCTGCAAATTCCCCTGTAGTCTATGTTGTATCGTTTTCTTTTTTTCAGAGTAAATAAAGCACACAATACTACCAGCTCATGTCTTCAAGTTCTGATAACTGATGTCATTTCAAATGCATGTAGCGTACACTGTCGATATTCAACATTATATATTGCAGCTAAAACATATGCAGCTTAAACATGTTAAAATATGTCGGAGGATGTTGTAAATGTGCCCTGCTGTCGAGTGTAAATTAAGGACATTTGGTTGAGGTAGAGGCCTTGCTTACACACGATCCGCTCTCAATGCGCTGTCCACCACCACGGGTGCTGAAACCATTCCGCCGCAGAAAGCAGCCCATTTTGTTTTAGTAGGCCTGCGCTATACGCGAACGCGGCAAAATAATATTATTATACGCGAAATATACAGTAAGCTATTATATTGAATAGGCCTACACGAAAGCAGGGCACARCCGGATTTATCTAAACAAAGGCACACAACCTACATGCAGACCCACGCATACATATACACGCACATCAGGACTCACATAAATATGCACACAAACACACACGCACATACACAGTTACAGCCACACAGTTCTACATTTCTCTTAAAAATAGTAGTCTTCTTGTCTCCTTGTGAGGTTTACGTGTAATGACATTTGCAAGCAGTGACAACATAGCCTAATGTAACGATCAACCCCAATCTGTAGCCTCCTATACATGGGATACGTAGGCTAATCCTTAGGCCTGCATATTTAACCGTCCAGTCAACCCATAGCCTATTTCTGATTTTAACTAGGATAATTTGAGTCAGAATCTGAACATATAATCCAGATTTAACTATAGACTTCATCTCGAAAAATTGGAAGAGATATGGAAATTGTATTTGTCAAAAGCATTTATTCATATTCAATCAAATAGGCCTATGTTGAATCGTTTCTTCGCGGTTTGCAGATTTACAATAATACCCATAGGTTTGCTATGCCACCTAGTGGCCGTTGCATACATGGGCAGACTTGAATACGTTGTACCCCACTGTAGGCCCCTACACAACACAGAGTGAGGGTCAACATGGCATGTCAAATCATTATATCAAGTTGACAAGGTTTTAGGGTAATCGCTAGCATACAATATAGTATACAATTCACCAGAACGTTCTGTGGGAATATGTATTTGATAGGTCAATAGGTATACAGTGTCGACATTTGAAACAGTATTAAGTTAGCTGTATCTTTCTCTGACAATCACATAGCACCACAGGAAGAAGAGAAGGCATTCCCAGGTGATGTAATACCTGTTTCACTACCCTTGGGTACCAGTGATTTGCTTGTTTTCCTATTTGACCAATGTTGAATTAGGTCATGATTCCTCTCCCTCCTTTGGTCAGCAGTACGAAATAACAGGATTTTGGCTGAGAGACAGAGAGAGAGAGATTGAAAATTAAAAAAGGTATTCTGCATAGTCTGTTAGAGACCCAGTAATATAAAGTCCTCTTGGGTTATCTCTAGTGACTCTGGTGTTTGGCCAATGAAAACAATGGCATACCTCCTGAGTTCTGTTAGGTTATTCTACTGCTGCAGTAAATCATGGGCCTCTATGAATGACCTCAGACTCAAAAAGAGAGTCTGTTATCTCAGTGTTGAGTCAGTCAGGGCAGGACATGGCACAGTGAACTGACCTGACCTGAATACTAGCTACTCTAAGAGCAGAAGCAAACACAGTAATTGATCTGAAATGACCACTCTGGCATTGGGAAATTGCTACTCAACACAAAAATAAATCTCTTCATGTGATTGTGTTGCCTTGCAACAAAACAGTTGTTCTACATTGTAGCTGCCTATTAAACCAGACGTTGACTGCTCTCTGATGATAGGAGCCACCATAAAACAGCACTTAGACATCATTAATGCCCTAAGTGACATTCCTGGGGATAAGGCCGGTGGCTGTAATTCAGCTATAGGCACTTTAAAGTCATAGAGACGTCTACTCAATGGTTCACTTCACTCTGGCCTTGCAAGTTGCCTATGTTTTGACCAGGGCCCAGGCACACAGAGGCAGCTGGAGAGAGAACAGAGATACGGGTGAGCATATAATGACTGTCTTGTCTTTGGAATGGGGCAGATTGTTACGTGTCAGTCTCTCTCTGTGCTGCACATGATTGTTGTTTAATAAACCTTTGAAATGTAAGTTGTTTACCATATCCTTGTATTCATAATTTCCACACCTTGGGGAAATGTATGATTCCTGACAAGACATCAAATATTATTGAATGACCATTTATTACATAAGTATAAACACATGTCAAATGATATTCATGGTCGAACAACAGCAGTTATTTTTCAACGCAGAAAATTGAGGAAGTTAAATACATTTAAATTCCTGGATTTCAATCTCCTCTAAATTGCCTGGAATTCTTTCGAATTTATATCATGCATATCCATGTCTATTGTTGATAAGATTTGCAATGATTTCTTCACACAAAAAAATCCTGATAAAAACATACCGTAGCTCTTATCATAGTGGTTGTTGTATACCACCGTGTGGTAGAAATGACTTACTACATTAAGACTCGACTGTGAGACGGGGGAAAATATTGACAATGGGGATTCACTCAGCACATTATAGCTCAGAGACAGATCAAAGGAAAAACTGTAAATGTGTGAGATGACAGTTAATAGTCGATGTAGAGTGACCAATTGGAGGATGGAGACACAACAAACACACAGTCTCAAGACAGACATTTTGATCCATCATGTGTAGCTTAAATAGGAGCCCTGTAGCCCTCTATTGAAGTATGAAGATTTCTGACACACTTTGATTTGGGGGTGAATTATCCCTTTATGATGTGCAATTAGACTCAAGATATTTCTCCCATCTTTAAGCTGTAAAGAGTACTGCACTGAACAATAATATCAACGCAATGTGTAACATGTAAAGTGTTAGTCCAATGTTTTGTGAGCTGAAATAAAAGATCCCAGAAATGTTCAATACACACTAAAAGCTTATTTCTGAGATTTTGTGCACAAATGTGTTTACATGCCTGTTAGTGAGCGTTTCTTATTTGCCAAAATAATCCGTCTCTCTGACAGGTATAGCATATCAAGAATCTGATTAAACAGCCTGATCATTACACAGGTGCACCTTGTGCTGGAGACAATAAAAGGCCACTCTAAAATGTGCAGTTTTGTCACACAACACAAGGCCCCATATGTCTCAAGTTTTAAAGGAGTGTGAAATTGGCATACTGACTGCAGGAATGTCCACCAGAGCTGTTGCCAGATCATTTAATGTTGATTTGTCTAACTTAAGTAGCCTCCAAAGTCATTTTAGAGAATTTGGCAGTACGTCCAACCAGCCTCACAGCCGCAGACCACATGTATGGCGTCATATGAGCAAGCAGTCTGCTGATGCCAATGTTGTGAACAGAGTTCCCCATGGTGGAGGGGGGGTTATGGTATGGGCAGGCATAAGCTACGGACAATGAACACAATAGCATTTTATCGATGGCAATTTGAATGCACAGAGATCCTAGGCCCATTGTCGTGCCATTCATCCACCTCCATCACCTCATGTTTCAGCATGATAATGCACAGCCCCATGTAGCAAGGATCTGTACACAACTCCTGGAAGATGAAAATGTCCCAGTTCTTCAGTGGCCTGCATACTCACCAGACATGTCACCCATTGAGCATGTTTGGGATGCTCTGGATCGAGGTGTATGACAAAGTGTTCCAGTTCCCGTCAATATCCATCAACTTCACACAGGCCTTGAAGAGGAGTGGGAGAACATTCCACAGGCCACAATAAACAGCCTGATCAACTCTAAGCGAAGGAGGCATGAGGCATCATACCTTTTTTTGTAAGGTATCTGTGACCAACAGATGCATATCTGTATTCCCAGTCATGTGAAATCAATAAATTAGGGCCTAATGAATGTATTTCAATTGACTGATTTCCTTATATGTAACTTAACTGTAACTCAGTAAAATCGTTGAAATTGTTTAGTGTTGCATTTATATTTTTGTTCAGTGTACTACTCAGTCAAGAGTTCTGGAGGAAATGCACCTGTCCTGTAATCACAATGAGCTCATCAGGCCCTACTCTAGATGGTCCCCTTCATCCCTACACTCTCTCCATGATCAGCTAAGTGCTGACTGTGTGATGAGAGAAGAGATGAGGCAGGAGGGTGCTGAGCCTGTGAATGCTGTTTTTACATCCAGCCCCATCTTGTCTCATTAGCCCAGACTGATTGGGCATGAAGGTGTTCCCTCGCTGTCTCAGGATAAAGTGAGTGTCTTCGCATCTCGCCAGACCATCATTCTTTAGTATTCCAGCGTCAGTGCAAGCTGAGAAGCCCCTCACAGACACTACAGTATATCATTACAAGAGGCTGTGTAGGAAGCCTAATTGACCTGGTTGAAAACCCAGAAACATTGACCTTGAGATTACACCTCAGTACCATGAGATGCTGCTGACAGATGGGGGAGTGTGTGTGTGTGTGTGTGTGTGAGAGAGGAGAGCAGAGAGAGAGAGAGGAGAGAGAGAGAGAGAGAGAGAGAGAGAGAGAGAGAGAGAGAGAGAGAGAAGAGAGAGAGAGAGCAGAGAGAGAAGAGAGCAAGAGAGAGAGAGAGAGAGAAGAGAAGAGAGCAAGAAGAGAGAGAGAGCAGAGAGAGAGAGAGAGAGCAAGAGAGAGAGCAAGAGAGAGAGAGAGAGATAAAGCGAGAGAGCAAGAGAGAGCGAGACAGACAGAGAGACAGAGAGTAAGAGAGATAGAGAGACAGATAAAGAGAGGGAGAGATAAAGAAAGAGAGAGACAGAGAGAGTGAGAGAGATATCGAGAGCGAGAGAGACAGAGAGTAAGAGAGACAGAGAGAGAGGCAGAGAGAGAGGCAGAGAGTAAGAGAGACAGAGAGAGAGACAGAGAGAGAGGCAGAGAGAGAGGTGTTGCTAATTCTGAAAAGTTTGGTTAAGGGGAAATCTTTATTTCGGGGGTAAATAAATGATATGATCCCTCAGGAACACAGTTCTGAATTGTTTTCATAGATGTAGGATCTACTTCATGTCAGTAGATGGCAATGTCAGCCCAAGTAATGTCTAGTCAGCATGACCTTTTTGGATGGTTTTGTTCTCTCTGAAGCCTGAAGTCTGAGGGTTGCAAATAATTGATTATACTCAATCATTCAACGTATGCAGTTATTTACTTATTAAGATGACTTATTATAACTTTATTTATTGTGAGTAATACCTCAGCAAGCAAATCAGTAMATTTTTTTGCAGACAATTTAGTCATCATGCCATGATTATCTTATTATAAGATAGCTACGACTGCACATCTATTGTCTGGACAATATAAGCTCCTTATGGGGAGAGGCAAACGTTAAAGAGGCTTGGATCTGGGGGCCATGAACGATTTGGAAAAATTTAAATCCTTTTAATCGAACCAGAAATTGAATAGCCTGGGTACCAGTTAGATGAGTGTATCTTTGCCAGTCCTTGTCGTGTCAAACATTTGGCATGACACAGAATACAAGGAGTGGAATGTTAGCAAAAAATATTATGCAATTCAGGCTAAAAACTGTAGGCTATTGCATGAATTACAATTCTCACGACACAGTTTGAACTGGCTTAAAATAAGTATTACTGTTTTATTAATCAACGGCTTGTACCAAATAGAAGCGTAAACTTTGAGTGGAATCAATATAGTGTAAGTTCTAAATKAAGGCCTTTTGATGAAGACAGCGGAGAAAGCAGGGACGGAGAAATGGTCAAACTTGAGGATAAATATAGTCTAGTGTCTCAGTAGTCAATGAAGAGTTATATTATCCGCCTGACTTATCCATCATTCTGAAATGGAGAGGCGCATTTAGATTGCGCATTGACGGGTGAATGTCGCCACGCATGTCACTTTTAAAAGCAGTGGTTTGGATTTCTAATAGGAGGCAGCTCCTTTCAAACATATGTACTCAAGCGTGTATACAGATGGTAACTGGAATAATAGACCCGAGCGCCCCTTTATAAAGCTGTAAGCAGCTCCTCAGATCACAACGTGTGGGCGCGCAGAGCCACTATACCCAAACGGAGAGGGACAGAGAGATACAGAGGGAGGAGGGAGAGAGCACGCGGGATTGTTTGTTACCGTTTAAATCCCATTAATTCAAACGTTAACCTGATTGGGTACAGAGAGGGAGGAAGAGAGAGTGAGAGAGAACTATGTCCCAATAGGCGAATCCTCTTCATATTAACCCGCCTCGAGATAATGATGTAAAAGACCCCGTTCTTGCGCGTGAAGCTGATCGCCGTAGAGATCTGCTGAAGGTGAATCAGAGCGAGATAAGGAGCGCGAGCGCAGAGAGCAGAGCGAGAGAGCAGAGCAGAGKGAAAGAGAGCCGACGTGTCTCCAGCATCTCAGTTGACAAGTCGAGCAATAATAAGCGATCAAGAACAACTCACTCTCTCTGACAGCGCACAAAGCAAGAAACGTATACAAGAGCCGTCGCCGGGAGAGAGTCTCCAGAAACTGCCACCGACTAAAGCAGCGTCTGGAGGAGAGGAAGTGCTATGGACAGGAGAATGAACTTGAACGGACCAGGAGATATTTTCCACAAAACTCTCAGCGCCGTCTCCAACAAAAAGATGGACTCCTTCAGGTCGGCGGCTGGTGTTGACCTGCCGGGGTCCAGGGACCACCAGTCACCCATCAGTTGTTTCGACCAGACTGACTCGGACCCGATTCAACCCGGTGGACTGGCTGGAGGTCGAGGGGGACCGCTGGGACTGCCTACCGGATCTTTGTGCGTCAAATTCGGAGAGAGCAGCAACAGGACTTCGGCGGCAGAGAGCAGTGGCGGGGAGCAGAGCCCGGACGATGACAGCGACGGCAGATGTGAGATGGTCCTCCTGGCCGACGGGAGAACTGTGGCCGCCGGTAAACCGGAGGGAGGTAAGAAAAACAAAGAGCAGAAAACACTCAGACTAAACATCAATGCGCGGGAGAGACGGAGGATGCATGACCTGAACGACGCGCTGGATGAGTTGCGCTCTGTCATCCCGTATGCGCACAGCCCCTCCGTCCGGAAACTCTCCAAAATCGCCACTTTGCTGCTCGCCAAAAACTACATCCTCATGCAGGCGCAGGCTCTGGAGGAGATGAGGAGGCTGGTGGCCTATCTGAACCAGGGCCAGGCCATCTCAGCGGCGTCCATACCCGCCACCACGGCCCTTGCTGCTCCGGGTCTACCAGGTCTGAGTGCGGGGATAAGTGCGTACGACCAGCCGCCTGTGTACCCCTTCGCCACCGGATTGGCCGGGTCATCCTGCCCCGATAAATGTGTCCTTTTCAACAACGTCACCTCGAGCCTGTTTAAACAATGCACTGACAAGCCTTAGCTGAATCATAACAACGAGCCAGTACCAGAGACTCAGAGAAGCACATGCGAGAGCGAAAAACACTTTTTAAAACAAACGGCGACTTTGGAGAGAAGAGGTTCGAAGTCAGTGTAGACCGAGAAAAGTGAATCCGATGATGAGTACATTTATAACATTTACAAATGCATTGGAAGAAGCGCTTTTTGTTAAGACAACGCTTGATTGTGTATATATAAAGCATCCTTTAAGTGCTGGTATGAATGAAAGTGAAAAACCAAACAGAAATGTATGAGTGTCTCGCAAGTGGTGATGGATTGACAGTTGTTTACCACTGCGCAAATATGGACCCTATGTGAAAAGTTGTGACCTGACAAAAACATGCGACCATTTCACTTGAATAGATGGAACAACTTAAGACATTAGTTAATATAAGAAACCACAACCTTGCTGCTTTACTTACTTTATTTATAACTTAAGAAGGTGTTTTCTTATTGGTGGTTATTTGGTGATCTTTTGAGAATGTGTTGAGCAACTAAGAGTCTGTGGGAAAGCAAAATGAACTAAAATGAATACGAAATTAGTTGTTTTAATCTCTCAATACAGAGTTTATAGTCATTTATATATTTTTGTTGTATCAAACACTTGTGCTACATTGGCAGTTTCCTTGGCACTGTAATATAATTACATTTGAGTCTCTAAAAACCTGTATATTCAGTTCATGTTCTTTTCAATTTGTCATTTTTTATTTATTGATTTGATACATTTTATTTGCGTGGTGGTACTGTATTCTGCATTAGCGACGTGTCTAATTTGCGTCATTTCTTACACACTCATGCAATAAGGCCGAGGTCTTGAGGGATCAGGAGCGCTGTCAGGTCAAGCAGTGGATTATTGTAAATACATTAGTTATTATAAGAATAAAGAGGGCCATTTGTATGTGTTGATGTGTTGGAAAGCTTTATTAAAATATTTTGAACAAAACGAAAACCTTCGTCTGGTCGTCTGATGAAATCACTGAAACTGAAGTAATTTAAGAAAACGAAGCCGGGACTGAAATATATTTTTCAGAGAAAGGCCACTTTGTCTCATTTATCTTCAAAAAATCTGAACGTGGGATAAGGAAATAATAAAAAATATCTGAAGAAATGGGATTGTGCACCTAATTATCAACTATAAATATTCTAACATTATAATTCTCTATTCATGGCCCATAGCCTAAATAACAGTTCAATTTCTTCTTTTCTCAGGTCATGTTTTACTAAAACCATAAAGTGCTTGTTGATCTTCGGAAAGTCGCCACATGCCAAGCATGTTGTAAAAATAATAATGAGTTGATCATTTTATGCTCCATCACAAACGGTAACTTTTCTGGACCTTGAGATGTAAAGTCACACGAAGCCTTGGGAGCAAAGGCCAGACGTGGTGGGCAACGTCGCCCCGCGGCTAGAAGGGTATGTCTGTTTGTATTACACCACAAAGCTCGGCCAGGCTTAATTATTATTATTAAAACAATTTCCATGACGCTGTCTAATAATTTGTTAATTCGACAACAACTGTGTATGAAAACTGTCGACTGTAATACCTACATTCGTTTAATGAAACACATCGTTAAGGCAATTAGACCTCCAGAATGTGATTAAGGAACGTAATTACGACACTGTTCATTGCAGTAATTGGGTGTCTTTAATCACGACGTAGCACAGTGATCAGCGGCACTGCCGTTGGTGTGTTTTGTCCTGTATTGTCCTGCTTCTCTTGTCCATCAGCAGGACTGAGATTAAAAGACAGGGCCAAAGGGCAACCCCGGAAAATTGTATTCAACTGAAGCAATTGTGTATTATGCTAGAAATCACACATTTAATCCAATTCATGTAGGATATACCACAATAGGAAGTGGGCAAAGAGGATATCTAGGAAATTGGATAAATCATCTGATCTACATTTTTTAAGCCTTCAACTTTTCTCTCTGTTGCAAATTATTGCGACAACAACAGGCTATTTGATACTGTGATGTTTCACAGCATCAGTAGATCTATTAAACCTTTTTTTGATTAACTAAAATACATTTGGGAATTAAAACAAAAGCAAATGACAACAAAAAAATGTACACAAATTATAATTATTGACAAAATAATGGTAATTCAAGATAATATATAAGAACAAATTGTTTTATATATTTTTTAATATTTGGTACTATAGCTTTTATTTTATAAAGTATTCTATGAAGTATCAAAATCATGTTTTGTTTATATCCATATTGAATAGCTGAGCCACTTAGTTGGGTCTTCTAAGTAAAAGTGAACTATTTGATGGCAGTAGTTGTGAAAGCAGCGTTTCAGCACCATGGATAGCACCACTCTTCATTTGAGACGTTGTCAGTGGGGCTCGCCGAAGACAACTGCTTTAGAAGCAGATAAACATGGGTATATTGACACAGCTCTGTCAAAGACCCTTTCGTCAGTTAACTATGGGATAAGTCTACTCTCGCTGGCCAATAGACAGAGAACTAAACTATTTATCTGGTAAGCCTATAAGGCTGTCTATAATAATGGAAAACAATTACTTGCAATATATTTTGATTAATCTTTGAAATAAACAATTCAATAGAATTATAAAATACATGATAGTATTTTTAATTTAAATGTATTTCACATAAATTCGAAATAACCTAAACATGTATTGTTTCTAAAGCAGAAACATGGATTTAGCAAATAAATGACAGTGAAATATAGCCCAGTATGCCTCTATGTACATGTTGTCCATTTAAATAATTTACATCTGATACAAGAAGCTCAGAGAACTGAGGGTATTACACACTGGCAGTGTGTCTCACCGTAGAATATTCTAGATTATAATACAACAAAAAACCAAACACACGTTTATAAGCAGTGTTTCCTTCAAGTGAGAGCTGATATCATACAAAGTCTTGTACATTTGCCATCACTATTCTAAGGATCTGAATATCCATCTGACATGGTGTATTCTACCTAGTTCACGGCTTTGTCATATTCCTGTGCCAGTTTCCAATCTAGAGCCCAGTGTGTGTATGTGAGCCATTTAGACAACAGGGTCATTACACTGTCCTATCTAATCCCATCAAGAGCATAAACGGTTTGAATCACCACACAATGAACCTTAATCAGGAGGGGAAATAATCAGGCACACATCAAGAATGGCTCTGGCATAGAAATACTGTCAGCAATTACTGCTAGAAATCAACTAGTTTCAGGAGCTGACACACAAGACTGGATTGTTTCAGCTTTCAGCACTTTTTCCAGTAGTAAAATAACTGCGGTGCACATTTTTACACCCACCATAGCAATGACAGACAGCTGATTGGGCTATTGGAAACCGAGACTTCACAAAAACATTAATTATGCAATATGCATTAATGCATAAACGACTGGAGAATTTAAACCATACTAATACTCACATTAGCCCAATAGACCCTCTTCCCCTGGGGAGAGAAAGAGCCATGTGTGTGAAGAAGAACCAGAACATTATCAAAAGGAAACAGGAAGAAGGCACCTATGGTTSAAAGCAGCTCAACTGAAAACATGATTCAGTATGTGATGACTTCTACAGTGGTGAACTGTGTGAGGTAGCTTGATRTCATTGTGTTTGATCTGTTATCTTATTCTGAGTCTTTTGTTGTTTTCACTGATTCAGACATTCAAGTTTGTTTAGGAGGGAGTGGAGGAGAGTTTGACTGTAATGTTTTCCCCCCATCGCATCAGTTAATTCTGTASAAGTCATAGCGATAGATGAGTGTAGCTGGGGTGTACTGTCTGAGCCAACACAAGGGCAGATTCCCAAACTCTGAACAGTACATTTATGGTTCTCTGGCTCCTGTATGGCAGGACAGTGGTAAACTAAGAGAAATACAGGTAGGTATCTGACTGTACCACCAGTGCTCAGTAGCCAGCAGGCTAACAGTAGCCAATAGCCAGTTTATGGCTAGACTCAGAGGTCATGAATAAAAGGGGAAAGATAAAAATCCCCTTTTCATAAACCATCAAATATTCAATTGACCATATCTAGTGCCACCAGGGTACCTATTCATAACATTAATGTGATGTATGCTAAGGATGATAAACATAAAATACACATAAGCGCAGTGAATWCAACATATCAGTAACAGGCAAAAACTCTGGGAATTGAATGACCCACATCATGTCATAAAGGGGGAGTGAAGATACATGTCCTGCATTGGGCTCAGCCACCCAATATCAACTGCTGGGCTGTACAGATGTAGGATCTTCATTTGATCAGTCTTTTGTTGCTGAGAATTTTCTTGCCAGYAGGAAATRCAACCTTGTAGTGTATTTGAGGTGTAAAAAGGCTTCTAAAGTCTGTAATTTCCACTTTGACATTTCTGGCTTGATTTCCCGAACTTAAAATTTATCAACCCCTACACAAATGTCCATTAATTATAATTCACATAATAATTGACATTTCCTGTTGCTGCAGGATTATTTTCCTGCTTTAGCAAACAGGCTCACATTAAGATCCTACATCTGTAACTCCCTTTGGTCAGGCACAAGCTACCAATGTGTCATGTAGGTAACCTAGGCATGCAGACTACACTGTTCAATGCAGATCTATGGAATACTGAAAAAGGGGCAATACTGAGACTAGGACTGGGGAGCTTATCGAAACAAATTAGAAAGTAAACACAGCAAGTGAGATCAGATTAGGATTATGTTAATATACACAGTAGGAATAGTTCATGTATGCTTATCCTAAGTCTCTGTTTTGCAATTGGAATGTGTTTTGCTCATTTGAAGGCAGACTCTGGTCACATGGAGGATGTTATATGGCCTAGGAAAACTCTACCCCCCGAAAAAGTCATTACAGTGTCCAGAAATGGACTGCTGGCTGTGTGGTTTCTCTGACTGAGTAAGAACTCATATAGAGTATGAGATGAATAAGTAACACAATCATTATTCTACTGTCCATTGCTTTTTACATACATTATTTATTATCAATATGTCTACATGTTTACACACATCAGTTACACATACAGTATTTATCTAATATTAACAATCAGTGATGCAGACATTTATTCATATATTTGTTGTATGTGCTTGTCTTTAGAGTGATTGTAAAGAGGATGTTTGAGTGTCAGCCTTGAGGTCAGGTGAACATATGGCCCTATGTTTGTCCCTGACTGGTTGACTGACTGGCTGGCTGACTGGCTGGCTGACTAAGTGGCTGGCTGACTGGATAAATGAATGACTGACTGACTAACTGACTGGTTGACTGGCTGACTGGCTGACAGGCTGACTAATAGACTGACTGGCTGACTGGATGACTGGATGACTGTGTCCTATACGTGACCTAGTAGTGTGAATATTCTCTCATCTGAAATATGTAATTATACAGTAACATCCAGAAACCTTCTCTCTCCCCTCAATATTAATCAGATTAAGCCCTATTCAGCGTAATCTCCCAATCCCAGTTCAACGGTGGCGCTTTCCTTTGTGCTGTAATCTGATGTCCTTTTATTCCCCTGGGATTACAAGGCACCATCCGGCAGACACAGCAGTAATTTGTGGTGTTGTTAGAGTTGGGATTGGCAGAAGTTGTTTGGTTATTTGGTTGTTCAGTGGTTTACTCCACTGAACCAATTCAACGTGAGGACAGGAGGACAAAGCCATAAGAACAAGGTTGATGGTCCTGATTAAAGGAGAAACATGTCCTATTTTTGCATTGAGATTTCAGAAAAATATTGGATTAAATGTCCTTGTGCTCATAGACTGTCCCTGTGAAGCCAGGGAACTAGACCAGATGACCAATACTCTAGGAAAAGCTTTGAGGGTTTATCACAAATTGTTGTAAACAATTGTATCTTGAATTATAAAACTGTCAAAAAAAACATAGCCTATTTCACAATGAATTGTGTAAGCATAATAATAACTTTGGATCCAGAAATATGCAAAAATATATGTATGTGTGTAATAACTTAGCTACCTCATCAGTATGCGTGTGGTGACCTTCCCTGGGTTTCTCAGAGCTGTGGCCGGGTGGGATTAATCTCCTCTCGGTGATATTCATTAACCAGGGCTTCCACATTACACTAAAGACATGAAGATGACACAATTACCATGCAAGTCACTCACCACGCGCTCATCATCATCATCATGATCACACACTGCTACTGCTCATCATGTGACCATAGAGGGAAAAGACCAATGGAGAGGCCAGACTGAGGGACAGACCAATCTATGACAGAAGGACAGCCTTTAGGAGACTCCTGCTTTGGGTAGTTTTAATTGTGAATATTTACACATCAATCTGATCCGTTTTGCATGTTTACATATTTGCCCAAACATTTGACCTTTACCTGATTTTATTGTCTATTTTTAATCACAATCTGATCTAAAGATTAGGATTATAGGTCAAAAGCATGGCAGAGGTTGTCTTTGTTATTGTAAATACAAACATCAAAACATAGAACTAAAGGAATTGTTTTCAAATCCATGGGGGGGGGGGACCTAAATAGATTTGTATGTTATTTAAATATTTTATTTATACATTTTCAGTTTTACAAACAGACAGATAACAACAGCCAACAAAACCTAAATAGTTTTCAAGCTTTTTCAAATGCTGACAGCTAAACTTTCAGTCTAATATCTAATATTAGAACCTCTTAAAAATGGRTTTGCCTTCAGGAGAAACACATGCAAAGGAGACAGAACAGGAGTAATCTGTGAACAAAGCCAGAGAAGCCTTTCAAAACCAATATCCAAACACTAGAACACACCCAGGTGTTCTGTTCACTGTAATACATCGTGTGTTTAATATCCATTACTAGATGGAATATGAATGTTCTGTGTGTGTGTGTGTTTTTGTGTGTGAGGTTCCTAAAAGGCGAGAATGGCGTGCATGGTGGATGTGGATCCGAGGCCAGGCCAAGCATAACGAGCGCTGCCCTGTGTCCTTGGCTTCTCCACAGACTTCACCTAACACTGCTCACACTCCCTGCACAACCCATTTTATGGCTAATTTCCGGCAATTTATCCTGGCAGTTTCAGAAGAGATTCCTGCGGGAATAATGTGCATAATTTGCATAAATCAGCCTGATAGAATGCATATCAGCGTGTAGCGGCCTGTCCGACGCCGAAGCGTTTACTTTGTAATCAAAACTGACTCTCTTCCACCTGCAGACACACCAGGGCCATGAGATGAGGCCCCGGGTTTAGGAACGTAATTACAATGGAGTCAAACACACACACAACAATACCACACAGACAGACAGACAGACAGACAGACAGACAGACAGACAGACAGACAGACAGACAGACAGACAGACAGACAGACAGACAGACAGACAGACAGACAGACAGACAGACAGACAGACATTCTCTACTGCTCCTCTGTATTTCGGCTGATCTTTACAGTCCTCGGCTGATGTCTTGGCTGATCTTTACAGTCCTCGGCCGATGTCTTGGCTGGTTGTGCTCTGTGTCCTGAAGCTATGTGTTCTGTCCTACCATATGGACTGTACTGTGGTGTAACAGGGTGAGCTCTCTAACAGTGACAGAGCAATAGCAGTAACAGTGTGTCTGTTGGCCTGCTGAACCTCGCTGTGTCTGGTTGAGGAGAAGAAACTGTGGTCAGCCTGCTGTTATCTAATGTGACGGACAGTAAGACTTTACATATTCTACTGGACTGCCTTCGTTACTATAATCACACAGTCAAATCACAGATAGAACAATGAGACAGATATTTCACTGGATCTATAAATATGAAGCATCCGGTTGGCTTTTCCACTCACWACCAAATATGGTAGTGAGAGGAAGCCCACTGGCAGGCAGTGGGAGAAGATGGAACGAGATGGAAATATGCAGATGCATGCTAGAACGCGCCAATAGGATATTGCTAGCGCGTGCATGGCTCTGCCTACCTCCTTGCTTGTTCTGTCCACTATGACTCATTTGTTCCCATTGGAAATGACAGGCGGTGGTCTATCTTGGTTCAGTTAAAAATCTTTGTTCAAATCGTCTTTGTTGGAGAGGAAGAAAAGAAGAAAGAGGGGGAATCAAAAGATAACCAGGAAGAAGCACTACGGGACAACCCATTCCCATTGGTCCTCTACTGTTGACTTGATGAGACCCTATCTCAGATGACAATTGTGTGTGTGTGTGTTTGTGTGCGTGTGTGCTTATGCCTGTATGTGTGTGTGACAGTGGTCCGCTATGCGGACGTTAATCACAGTAATGCAGGCAGGAGAAGCAGCGGCTCACTGATGGAGCGCTAAATGACATGCCTGCCCTCACCCACCATAACCAGCCCATCTGAGGGGGTTCATCCACCGAGACCAGCCCCTGTCTGGGGGAGAGGAGATGGAAGAGAGGGGGTGGGGGTATGAGGGTGTGGAGGTTCAGGCTGGTGCTGAGGCGCCATCCAGACAATAATTACTGGATGACTGCGGTCACATTAGGGTTCAGTCAAAGCAGATTAATTTAGACTGATAGCATTGCTGCCCTCCTAAATGCAGATTTTCTTAATAAGAGTGAAATTGTGTCTCTGATGGGGTAAAGAGCTGAGAGGTTTCCTATATGGGGCGCTTCAGTGTGTGCATGTGGGCGGACGTGTCTGCATGTGTGTGTGTGTGTGTTTGTGAGAGATGTGACATGAGTGTGTGTGGCGTGTGAGGTCCTCCAGTAGTTACCCAGAGACAGAGTGAATTACCCAGAGCAGAGGAAACAGCATCTGTTTGTGTGCTTGTGCCGAGCAAACAAGGCAATTTAGAACACACCAAGGAGCAGCTAATAAACACAACCTTATTCCCCCTGTCTCACACGCCTGGGTCTGAATATTCAACCACCAACACAGGGGAAGATGCTCTGCCTGTGTGTATGGGGGTGGGGACTGACTGAGTGAGTATTTGTGTGTGTGTGTGTGTGTGTTTGTGTGTGTGTGCATATGTATGTAAATCATTCATCATCACACGCTGAGAGGCGTGCCAGAGATCCCTGGGTAGAGCAAGTGTGCGGCCAGTCACACACTGTCTTTGTCGGTAACACCATGGCAACACCGACATGAAGACCCATGGTTCTAGGTGTTCAACTGAGGGACACAATGTAATGGAAGATATTCAAGGGGCTATGAACTGTATCTTACAACATTATTTCTGATGTTGGACACTATATAACCCTGAAGATCTGGATCCCGACATGCCTCATGGGCAGTTGGACTAAATGTGTTCTAATGAGGCCTACAGCGTGGCTCGCCAGTCGCCACCACCACCATCCATGTGACAAGCAGCCAAAGTGACACCCGATAAGGTTATGTGCCATTCTGAGCACAAAATGGCTGCCATGCACCAAGGCTAACCCTTCACTTCATATCACAACCCAACACAGACCAGGACAGTATATTGGTGAGTGCTCATGTACTTCCAGGTCAGGAATAAAAGAGAGAGACAAAATAAGTGCAAAAGAGGAGATTAATCCCAGTTATTACATTGATTAGATTTCCAGAGAGCTAATTAACAGATGTTAGGACACGGGCCCTGCCAAGGATCAGTGGGCGCTAATGAGGACCAATCGGCTTCAGCGCTGTAATTTCACCACTAATGAGAGTGGTTTAAATGTAAAGTTTGAAGGGAGGAAAGTGGGGGAGGAGGAATGGAGAGAGGGATGGAGAGAAGGATGGTGGGATGGAGGGGGTTAGTGGAGAAACTCCGGAGTGCCCTTGTCTTCTAGTAGTTCTCATTAGTACCATTAACAGTCATGTTTTACAACCTCAGCAAAAAGGAGAATTCAATTATCCTAAAGKTTTTTTTTGCACAATAAAAACATTTTATTATTAGTCAATTAACAGGACTGTTTAATGTCTGAAGGTCACATGGCCCCTTGTCTTGTGTTACGATAAGCACTTCCAGGAGTAACGGGGACAGTATCTTTTAATGGATGATCAGTGCTCTCTCTCTCTCCCCCTCCCCCTCATGTTAATTCCTCCATCTCTTAGCCTAGCTGTGTGTAGAGTGACCTGAGCTGGTTTGTGATTCCCTCCCAGACGTGATGTCATGAATCAACCGCTTCCTGATGCTGTTGTTGTTCCCTGGAATGGAGGAACATAAGAACTCTGGTCACTGTGGAGAGAGTCTGGAGGAACATAAGGACTCTGGTCACTGTGGAGAGAGTCTGGAGGAACATAAGAACTCTGGTCACTGTGGAGAGAGTCTGGGAGGAACATAAGAACTTCTGGTCACTGTGGAGAGAGTCTGGAGGACATAAGACTCTGGTCACTGTGGAGAGAGTCTGAGGAACATAAGAACCTGGTCACTGTGGAGAGAGTCTGGAGGAACATAAGAACTCTGGTCACTGTGGAGAGAGTCTAGAGGAACATAAGAACTCTGGTCACTGTGGAGAGAGTCTGGAGAGAATAAAGGACTCTGGTCACTGTGGAGAGAGTCTAGAGGAACATAAAACTCTGGTCACTGTGGAGAGAGTCTAGAGGAACATAAGGACTCTGGTCACTGTGGAGAGAGTCTAGAGGAACATAAAAACTCTGGTCACTGTGGAGAGAGTCTGAGGAACATAAAAACTCTGGTCACTGTGGAGAGAGTCTGGAAGGAACATAAGGACTCTGGTCACTGTGGAGAGAGTCTGGAGGAACATACGGACTCAGGTCACTGTGGAGAGAGTCTAGAGGAACATAAGACTCTGGTCACTGTGGAGGGAGTCTGGAGGAACATAAGAACTCTGGTCACTGTGGAGAGAGTCTAGAGGAACATAAGAACTCTGGTCACTGTGGAGAGAGTCTAGAGGAAACATAATGGTCCGTGTGGCTCAGTTGGTAGAGCATGGCGCTTGCAACGCCAGGGTTGTGGGTTCATTCCCCAGGGGGGACCAGGATGAATATGTATGAACTTTCCAATTTGTAAGTCGCTCTGGATAAGAGCGTCTGCTAAATGACTTAAATGTAAATGTAAATAATACTCTGGTCACTGTGGAGGGATTCTGGAGGAACATAAGAACTCTGGTCACTGTGGAGGGAATCTGGGAGAGGGTACTGTGGTTAAAGTGGAGGGAGTCTGGAAGAGGGTACTGTGGTTAAAGTGGAGGGAGTCTGGGAGAGGGTACTGTGGTTAAAGTGGAGGGAGTCTGGGAGAGGGTACTGTGTTTAAGTGGAGGGAGTCTGGAGAGGGTACTGTGTTAAAGTGGAGGGAGTCTGGGGAGGGTACTGTGGTTAAGAGGAGGGAGTCTGGAAGAGGGTACTGTGGTTAAAGTGGAGGGAGTCTGGGAAGGGTACTGTGGTTAAAGTGGAGGGAGTCTGGAAGAGGGTATGTGGTTAAAGTGGAGGGAGTCTGGGAGAAGGTATTGTGTTTAAAGAACTCTTTAGTTCTAATGTCCTGATTCTGTCGTTTGTCTTTATGGAGAAAAACAACTAAAGGAATATTACTATAGAAGCAGTTTGAGAGATTCCGAAGAGTAGCTGGTGCGACAATGCAGAATAAGTGGCATATTAGCCCCTACAAGTTAAAAGAGCCAGTACTCAGTACTACCAGACCCTGAACAAGTGATAATTGATATATAGGACATTTAAAAGGAAGAATCAATCTGTTGCAATGGGATGAGAGAGGGGGGGAGACAGAGAGAGAAGAAAGAGAGAGGGAGCGAAAGAGAGAGAGCGAGAGAGACATGGAGGGAGAGAGAGAGAAAGACATGGAGGGAGAGAGAGAGAGACATGGAGGGAGAGAGAGAGAGATATGGAGGGAGAGAGAGAGAGACATGGAGGGAGAGAGAGAGAGACATGGAGGGAGAGAGAGAGACATGGAGGGAGAGAGAGACATGGAGAGGGAGAGAGAAAGACATGGAGGGAGAGAGAGAGAGACATGGAGGGAGAGAGAGAGAGACATGGGGGAGAGAGAGAGACAGAGGGAGAGAGAGAGAGAGACATGGAGGGAGAGAGAGAGGACTGGAGGGAGAGAGAGAGAGACATGGAGGGAGAGAGAAAGAGACATGGAGGGAGAGAGAGAGACATGGAGGGAGAGAGAGAGAGACATGGAGGGAGAGAGAGAGAGACATGGAGGGAGAGAGAGACATTGAGGGGGAGAGAGAAAGACATGGAGGGAGAAGAGAGAGAGCATGGAGGGAGAGAGAGAGAGAGACATGGAGGGAGAGAGGAGACATTGAGGGAGAGAGAGAGAGAGACATGGAGGGAGAGAGAGACAGAGACAGAGGGAGAGTAATAATAGAAACCAGAAGGTAAAAAAGTGAAGCACCATTAAAGAGGTGGTTGTTATTTATTCTCTGATGATAGTTATTAGAGATTGGTCTACTTGAGAGGTACGTCCCATTCCACTTACTGATGAGGCGTGTTTATCATTAGAATCAATGATAAACAGCACCTCATTAGAATCAACGAATCTATCACAAGTAATGAGTTGGGTTGGAAACAAACTCTAGTAAATAGTCAAGGAGAATGAATGCCTTCTAATGGATTACTGGTGTTGATGATTGAACTGCTGTTGAACATTAATGTAGAGACAACCAGATGATGACATGATCAGTGTGGGAATTAACATCCTTATTGTCTATTTATTTTAATTTAAGGAGATTAAATCTGTGGTTGGTTTAACTTCATAAATTCAGAAATATAAATGAAATGTTTCCATGCATGCCCACATGAAAATAATTCTGTCAACGTGCTCTCCAGGCTGTATAATGGATAAACTCACATTCAAACCGGCTTTTTACACCAACAATGGTCCATATCCAGTCCCACTCTCAGCCACTCTACTGGTCAGAGCCTCGGTGAGCATGTGTGTCTGTCACTCTTGGTTGTCATATGACACATGTGCCAGGTACCGACAGTGAGATATTTGTTTACCGAGCCTAAGACCAACCATCCACCGGCCTTATGATGCAGAAAAAGATGGCTGAAATTACAATGCGGATATAACTACGGTCATAGGCAATAAACCATGTCCATTTACCCTCCCCCCCCCCAGGCATGGCCCCCATTAAGCCAATTTATCACCCTGTAAGAAGGCCATGACGGCAGATTCAGTTTACCTGTCATCTCCTTCTCAGACTGACTGACAATACACAGCGGATGGTCTGGTCCAAGCCTGTCTGGTAACGGACCTCTCCAGATATCTTGAACAATGGCCATGATGAAAGTGATCAGAGCGAACGCTGAGGTCATTAGAGAAACGACATGATAGAGACGTGAGACGCAAAACACAAAGCAACAACAGCCCGACGTAGAAATATCTATATTGACACTCATTGAAGTATTGAAGTCCAAAATGTCAGACATCAAGATTAAAAACGATGACAGGCAATGACAAAGCCTACAGTAAAGTGAAATTTGAATATGAAAAAAAAAACAGAACATTAACATAGTGGCGCTGGACTATCTTGTCAGGTGTTTTGAGGCGGTTGTTGGATGTGTCACATTTCTAATGACCTTCCTGGAGAGAGACATCCACATTTGCATTTTGGGTCCCTGCTCCTTGTAATGAAAAAGGTAGAGGGGTGCATAATTCACTGGGTCTGTCAAAGCCACTCACGCCCCCTTACACACAGCTCAGAAACGTCACCCCTTCCCTCCCTCTCTTCATGACCGGCCTTTAGAGCTCTTCTTCTCTCCCTCCATCCAATGTAATCAAATACAACGTCTCCTCGAAAGTTCCTCAGAGCGCATGCTCCTGTGCAATATAGACAGGGTAGATTTATGTAATCGGGAGCTTGTTAGGGAGATTTCTCAGGCCTATTGACAGTGACGCGCGGTACAGTCGGGCTGATATGACGTGTGGACGGGGGATTCTGCTGCACCACCACACAGAAGCAATTAGAGGTCTATATTCCCAGACAGGTCAGGACTCTGATCTATGGTGGAGGGCCGACGTGCGCTTTAGTGTCTTTATTAAGATGACATGGATGTCCCGAACACCATCTTAGAATGACAATCACGCGTCGTCATGGACAATGGGGGACGGCAATCAGTGAGATCACTTTCCGGCTACGAGTCCTGTGTTGACAATCCACGTGCAGCTGAGTGTGTTTTCCAAATGAACTGGTTTTGGAAATGAGTAATTGCGAAACAAAGGCGGACTGAAGTGACAGTGCTTGTGAGATGATAGACGGATGTAGCTGGCTGGAGAGATGTCAAAATGAGACAGGAGTTTTTACACAGGGAGAAGCCCCATTCAATGATACCACTTGGAGACAGTGTTCTGGTGGCTGCAGAGGCAAGGTTGTTAATTAGACATGATTCTGTTGCAGTTCGACAAGCTCCATTTAAACACACATCATTTCCTCCCTGGCGTTACATGGATACACTCTGGCTACTGTAATTAGTTCAGTCTGTTCATTAGTCTAATTAGCCATTATGGTTTTCAAGTGTTGTTAAACGTTATGTTAAATGTTTCAGCCATGTAATGTGCCACTAATGCAATGTTTTTAAAAGGTCTTCCTTCTCCTGCGAATGGAAAGCTGATTTTGCAACACGTAAAAACTTTCAAAGCATTACTTATCACAAATAGCCTTAATACCACCCCTTGTGTCAATGGGCATCACCGTTTAAAGGTTACTTTCTACACCCTCTCAAGGTGTGGATAAAGAGCATTACGCACACAGGCAGGCAGGCACACACTCATGTGTTACACTTCTCGGACTGAGAAGTGGTCATCAGATAATAGCCTTGAATTAACACAGTGGAATTAAGAGATGGAGAAAAGTTAGTTGTGTTCAGCATCAGGTATTCTCTGAGATGTATAAAAATATAGTTTTCTTTTGTTCATCTTTTGTTTAAATTTTTCTCTGTTTGTTGTCAAAATCAATTACAATTGCATTGTAGTGGTAAGTCTTTTCTCATTCCAATTTAAAGGTGCAAAATGTAACTTTTTGGGCGACCCGACCAAATTCACAGAGAAATGTGTTTTATAGATCTATCGTTCTCATTGAAAGCAAGTCTACGAAGAGGTAGATCTGTTCTATGTGTGCTATTTCTATGCTTCCCGTTCTTAAATTGAATTTTTGCGTCTTTTACTTTCGGCTTTGAACACCAGCTTCAAACAGCTGAAAATACATTATTTTACGGAAAATATATTTCACAGCGGTTTAGATGGTACAATGATTCTCTACAGTATACTTGCTCGTTTTGTCACATGAACTGAAATTAGAACTATTAGAATTTTAGCAAACAGGGAATACATCTAAACATTCACATTCAAACATGCACCTACTACCTTTCACTAATAGTCAAATGAATAGTGCATGTAACCTGAGGCTATTCAATCAGTAGTATTTAGCATCTACCAACAAAAGCTATTTGGCATGTAAAACCATCACATTGTACCGTGTAGGGCTACATTATATTATATAGAGCTCACTGTACTAGCAGTGTCAATTCCGATGAAGCTACAAATGACTGGAGGCCTGTGCTAAACAATTCTACAAACATTACATTCTAAACCATCAACATGTGAGCTAACAATAACTGAAACCCATTAGCCTAGAGATGGCTAGCATATAGCTAGTGAACTGATAAATGCTATTTTCTTACAAATAGAAACACTTTCAACACATTCTATTGTCACATTGCATATGTACACTATCGTTCAAAAGTTTGGGGTCACTTAGAAATGTCCTTGTTTTTGAAAGATTCTTAAAAAAAAAAAAAAATTGTCCATTAAAATAACATCAAATTGATCAGAAATACAGTGTAGACATTGTTAATGTTGTAAATGACTATTGTAGATGGAAACGGCTGATTCTTTATGGAATATCTACATAGGCGTACAGATGCCCATTATCATTAACCATCCCTCCTGTGTTCCAATGGTACGTTGTGTTAGCTAATCCAAGTTTATCATTTTAAAAGGCTAATTGATCAAAAGAAAACCCTTTTGCATTTATGTTAGCACAGCTGAAAACTGTTATGCTGATTAAAGAAGCAATAAAACTGGCCTTCTTTAGACTAGTTGAGTATCTATAGCATCAGAATTTGTGCGTTCGATTACAGGCTCAAAATGGCCAGAAACAAAGGCCTTTCTTCTGGAACTCGTCAGTCTATTCTTGTTCTGAGAAATGAAGGCTATTCCATGCGAGAAATTGTCAAGAAACTGAAGATCTCGTACAACACTGTCTACTACTTCCTTCAAAGAAGAGCGCAAACTGTCTCTAACCAGAATAGAAAGAGGAGTGGAAGGCCCCGGTGCACAAATGAGCAAGAGGAAAAGTACATTAGAGTGTCTAGTTTGAGAAACAGATGCCTCACAAGTCCTCAACTGGCAGCTTCATTAAATAGTACCCGCAAAACACCAGTCTCAACATAAAAAGTGAAGAAGTTCCTCTGTCCAGTGTCTGTGTTCTTTTGCCCATCTGAATCTTTCCTTTTTATTGGCTGAGATATGGCTTTTTCTTTGCAACTCTGCCTAAAAAGCCAGCATCCCGGAGTCGCCTGTTGACGTTGAGACTGGTGTTTGTTTTCCCATCTCCTCTGTGGAGATGGGAGAACATTCCAGGAGGACAACCACCTCTGCAGCACTCCACCAATCAGGCCTTTATGGTAGAGTGGCCAGACGGAACCCACTCCTCAATAAAAGGCACATGACAGCCCGCTTGGAGTTTGCCAAAAGGCACCTAAAGGACTTTCAGACCATGCGAAACAAGATTCTCTGGTCTGATGAAACCAAGATTGAACTCTTTGGCCTGAATGCCAAGCGTCATGGTGATGGCAGCATCATGCTGTGGGGATGTTTTTCAGCGGAAGGGACTGGGAGTTTAGTCAGGATCGAGGGAATGAACGGAGCAAACTACAGAGAGATGCTTGATGAAAACSTGCTCCAGAGTGCTCAGGACCACAGACTAGGGCGAAGGTTCACCTTCCAACAGGACAACAACCCTAAGCACACAGTCAAGACAAAAAAATCATACAGGGGATTGCTCCATAAAATAACAAACTAAATAAAACATGACAAATATGACCAAATATATTTGTGTGCATAACACACCCACAAACACACAACACACACACACACACACCACACACACACACACACACACACAACACACACACACACACACACACACACACACCACACACACACACACACCACACACACACACCACACACACACACACACACACAACACACACACACAGCTACCGTTCAGCCGGTGCGGAGGCAGATAAAGTGGTAAACTAGGTGGTCCTTTGCCTCCCAGCTGTGAAGGTGACACAGGGAGGCTACACGCAGAACAATATTAATCACAGGATATTTACTGGCTCAGATCTAATCAACGATGGCCGGATCACAGGCTACATCATACACGGCCCAGGAATTTACACAGCAGAGTTAACCTGTCACAGACCACTGTCCCCTCTCTGTTACCGCCCATAAACACAGGACAGAGAGCACAGCCAGGGATATATATATACAGCCTGCCGCCGGCCAGAGCCTGACAGGGAAAATAATACACTACATCTGACTGTTTTATTTCCTCTTAAACACTATAAGTAGTAACAGTCAGATGCTCAACACACGCAGGTAGATATAAAACCTTATGGCAGAGGGGAAACACCCATTTATCTCAAGGTGGTTGAGGTAATGGAAAACATAGATGCAGGTGGTGTTTTCTCACAAAGTGACCTAGGAAGAGGGGGCATTATAACATCTTGACCTCTGATGCTTTACAACATGAGCGTTGAGATCTGTTCAACACTCAGGAGGACGGCTAGGGAGCAGGTGACTGGACGGCTAGGTAGCAGGTGACTGGACGGCTAGGGAGCAGGTGACTGGACGGCTAGGTAGCAGGTGACTGGACGGCTAGGGAGCAGGTGACTGGACGGCTAGGGAGCAGGTGACTGAATGGCTGGTAGCAGCTGATATGCTGGTAGACTGTTTTTAACAGTTTATATAACAGTTTTCAGGTAGTAGTTATTGGGGATAAATGGAATCTGTATAAGTCTAGGAATATTTTTTACAAAATACTCACTTTCAATAACATTTTGTACTTTATCTCATCTGATGGTTCAAGACATAACCTTTTGTCTGGCCTGGTGACTGTCTCTCAATGTCAGCAGAGGTATTTCATCCAGAACCAGACAGACAACTGTTGTAGTGTAGCCATGTTTGTCAGGGGGTCAGGTTAAAGTGTGACATTCTCCTTGGTCTCGCCTCTGAAAGGTCACTCCCCAGGGGGTCCTCTGGTTCACACAGGCTGGAAGAAACGGAACGCAAAACACTGTACACACTGACATTCACATTCCCACACACACAGATACAGGGTAGTGATGATGGTGGTTAGACCGGGCTGATGTGACGTTAATCACAAAAACAAAGGAATAACAGTTATCACTTCCATTTGTTTGATTCTTTCTGGTTTGGCGGTCTTCAGTGCTGTGGGGCCCCACTAGGATCAATACAAACACACTCAGAAATCATTTACCATCTTGTCGCCTCCACTATAAACAGTGTCAGTGGATAAATACGTCTCTGGGCTGAGCTCTTAGCCTCCTCAGGCCTACTGGCTCTGTGTCATACAAGGGGGGACTGGATAAATTGTTAGTCTATTAGACGAGAGTGTTTCTGTCATTCTCCCCATCTCCCAGACGAGTCACATGAGGCGTAGGGAGGAAGAGTAATTTCCGTGTCACATCCCTTTAGCCCGACCCCTCTCTGACAATTGCCAAGACTCAGGCGTTCTCACAAAAAATTATCACATTTGCCTTTTTAATGGCGTCTCTCAGCCCTCTGCCAAGAATTCACAATCTTCTTCTCGGTCCCTAAAGTAGGGCCCTGGCAGAGGAGATGAGGATGTGATTTCAGGGAGTGTGTCAATACTTACATCACCCCCCTGGCCTTCGCTCAGATCCTCCTGGTGCTATTGACTCTGTAGCGCTGCCATGGGGGATGGAGGCAGGCCTAGATGACTGACAACAGGCCATCCACTGTAAATAGTAGTAACCTATATATACTGTACTGTCGTAATGTATTCACAGATACAGAGACACATGGAGGGACCAAAGGGCCAGGCGAGGGAGAGGAGGAGTGGATTGGAAGGCCCGTTAAAGCCTGAGTGTGATTATATATTGACTTGTCAAATCTGAAACAGAGAGACTTTCTGGGAGAGGCGGATGAACTTTGAAACTATAACTTTTTGATGCACATTGTCCCATACTGTAGACATTCTGATGTATAATAAAGCAAATATATGAATAAAATATGCATATTCTGGAATAAAAATGTGGGTGCATTTAGTATTTCTAATTATCCTTTCATGATCCAGGAACAACCCTGGGTATAGTTCGATGTTCTTCTTCTTTCAGGGTGCACAGCCATGGTTCCTTCAGACATCATGTGTCAAATACTCAAACAGACTCAGGCTTTCACTTCCTTACAAGCGAGGAGCAATGTAAAAATGACTCAGAAACAAAACACTTCTGCTAAATCCATGTTCTGAGCAGATTCTGTCAAGTTATTTGATTTTTTACAGATTTCATCGCTGAGCTGGGTGGTGTAATTACTTTAAAACACTTTGACATAACATGGAGTGTCCTGAGACCCCAGTGCATCTAAATAATGGATCTGCAGTATGTTCAGAACAGCTGTCTAGTTGCAAGAAGTTTTCTTGAAGGGGCTGGGTCTCGTCAGGCATTCTAACATAGAACCACAACACGGTTGATATTTCACCTGGCTCTCGCCTCCGAGACAATTCGCTAGCCATGACCAATCAAAGGAATTGGAACCCTTTATGTCTCGCTGTGATTCGCAGAGAAGAAGGAGAAGAACAGTGAGTCAGTGGTCCTGTGCTCTCCCCTGCTTACACCTCCTCATATTTAATTCAGAGCTTGTTTATTTCTTTATGATTGCAACATCTGTTTACTCCCACCGGCATCTCCCCCTGTCACCCACCCTGTGTTCAATAATTCCTGTTCTGACCCCTAAGAGCCTCTGACATCAGAGTAGCCACAGACTGCTGCTCCAACTTGACTGTGGAACAGAACAGCAGCAGACTGAAAGCGACAGGAGACAGGTGCCAGGGACAAATTAGCTTGCTGTTTTTTAGAGGAAAATAAAGGAAGTTGTTTTTCAAACTGAACAAAGTCAGACTCCAACAAGGTTATTGTGAAAGGGCTTGTCGATAAGTTAAAACCTTTCATCATCAACAACACCTCATTAAAGAGAACTAGATCACACATGAGGGCGTTAATATCAAGACCCTTTGCAGACACTGACAGTGTTGCTTGCGTCGCCGGGCATCTGTTGACGTTGCCGAGGTGAGATGGGAGTGATATTTTCCCTCATGCTGCCATTGATGTCATCCTCAAATAGGGACAGGGCCTTATAAACAGATGCCAGGCGGCGACCTTTAAGGACAAGGCAAAGAGGCCAGATGTTTAGATGAMCCTACGACCTTGGACCAGCTGACTGGGACAGTGATGGAGACAGGGCCTGGCAGCCCACAGTGATCCAGTGGCATCAAACACAGAAGGTGCACGGGGGAAGTTGAGGTTTCCCACTTCTCTTTCTCTCTTACCCCTTCACATTTTAAATAGAGAGGAGGCATGAGAGGAGAGAGAAATAGAGAGATGAGAGAGAGACAGAGAGAGGGCAGAGAGAAGCAGATGAGAGAGAGGGCAGAGCGAGAGAGACAGGGCCTGGCAGCCCACAGTGATCCAGTGGCATCAAACACAGAAGGTGCACGGGGGAAGTTGAGGTTTCCCACTTCTCTTTCTCTCTTACCCCTTCACATTTTAAATAGAGAGGAGGCATGAGAGGAGAGAGAAATAGAGAGATGAGAGAGAGACAGAGAGAGGGCAGAGAGA
>NC_036867.1:1918404-1921774 GCF_002910315.2 Salvelinus sp. IW2-2015
CTGCAATGGTGAGTGTGTGGTGACATGAGAGGCCTTGTGAGCTGTGAACTACATTCAGGGCTCAGCTCCCGGGCTGTGGATGCAGGCTACAACAAACACCAGCGGTCAGGCCACCGACACATCAATCTGAGATGCATCAGAGCAGCTGCCCACATCCATACCACACACACTCAGACACTAGCTCACTCTAGCTCCGAGCTCTGACACAAGATAAGTAGAGAACAGCCCAGAACCTCGGTCAAACCAAACCCTTACAACATGATCTATGGAGTTAGTTACTGTCAACAGGTCCAGAAGGATGATATAATGATCAAATTACACATTATTCTGATGTAATGATCATGTTGAAAAATTGAAACATTGTCCAATAGACTAGGAATTGATCCATTGATCTTCAGTACTATCTCCTGGAGTGATTCTGTAAATTCATCATGCCAGGACAATAAAACAATGTGTCACTGACACCATAATAACTACAGCTACGTCTAAATCTGTCCGCCGTCTCTGTGAGCCTATAGGCATAGGTCAGATCAGCYGTAGAGGGAAGATTGTGTGAACAGCGTCCTGTGACCATCTCTCCACGGGCTAGACCAAGGTGTCTAATCCACTACGCTCTGTGAACACACACCCCACGGGCTAGCACAATGCACACAATACCCACGTTACACACATCACACACTACCCCTCCTGGAACATTCTGGATAGAGGGCTGCTAACAGAAGCTGGGTTTAGGAGAGAGTCAGTCAAGTCGGGAGTGGTATGTAGTGTCTGGCCAGGTGCCATTACTGTGGCTTGTGGTCGGTTAGTGAGAGCTGTGAGATTTTTATGGTTGTGTATTTTTGTACAGTTTGTCTCTTTTTCATCGTCCAAAATGTTTAGATGATAGGAGTCTCTGGAAGAGTTCCATTTCACCTTCCTTCCTGTGAAAAATCTGGATCATTTTGGACAATATTTTTTACAAAACTGTGCTGGCCCCCTAGACAGTGGTGGTCAGAGTCAATACGGGATAAATGGTGTCTGGTGCCGACTGTAATAAATGATTTACACACCATATAAATCCTCATCAACTGGCTATATCACATGATATACATACATGTAGTCATAGAAGAAGATGATGGGGATATGGTAATGACATAAATAACCAATAGAATGACCTCAAAATGACCTCATTTTCTTTTCAGACTTTCTATCCTCGACTAAAAAGTGATGCATCATTTTCTTTGTGTTTTTTTCTTCAGATTTGGATATGGAAAAATAATCCACGCGGGTGATACATTTATAGATCATCCGTTTACACGATTGGGCACTTTACCTGAATAAATATAGCCCGGCTGCCCAGAGCTGTGCCTGCTGTCCAGCACTTGTCATATCGGCTGAGTGTCAGCCACGTCACAGGGTGGCGTGCAATGACAGCTCCCAATGTCTGCAGAGATGGAGCCTCGGGTAGGGGGAAAAAAACAGAAGCGATGGAAAAGTCATACTCCTAAAGTATATCAAAGTGACTCCTGTCAGCATTGTGTCAAAGGGAAGAAAAAGGAACTGTTCATTTTTACAGCTCAGACTGACTGGATGTTGGAGGGATTTAAGGGGTTTGAGGGGAGAGAGAGCCTGGTTGTAAATAATGCTGCTGAGTGACAGAGAAAAATGATGACAGTGAAACATCTTGTCAACCTCAATCAGTTCGATTTATGATCAAGTCATGGTAGAGGATAATGATGAGTAAAGAAGTATCAATRCACTTCATACCGGGTGATGGAATTTTGTGAAGGACTGATTTCTCATCATGTGATCGTGACTTTTAAAATATGCAGTTTGTCATTCATGCAACAATGCTCCCTGAATTGACGTCATGTTAAGTGCAACACCTTGAATCCGCTTTTTGGCACATGGTGCAACACCTTGGCAACACATTTACCTCTATCTAATATTACCATGCAGGATTCTGATTCATCAAGAGACGTTGTGGTTCTCACAGATRCATGTCAAGCTGGTTACGTGATATTGAATCCTCATGACATCTTCGGCACAGCCAGAAGAGGACTGGCCACCCCTCAGAGCCTGGTTCCTCTCTAGGTTTCTTCCTAGGTTTTGGCCTTTCTAGGGAGTTTTTCCTAGCCACCGTGCTTCTACACCTGCATTGCTTGCTGTTTGGGGTTTTAGGCTGGGTTTCTGTACAGCACTTTGAGATATAAGCTGATGTAAGAAGGGCTTTATAAATACATTTGATTTGATTTGATTTTGATTTGATTTGATGACATGACATGGTAATAACATGTCACAATACCATCAGTATTCTTCATACACAGACACAACTTGGCAGAGAGATGACAAAACATTATGAACAGAAGACAAACGCATGGGGTTTTAGGCTGGGTGTCTATACAGCACTTCGAGATATTAGCTGATGTACGAAGGGCTATATAAAATAAAATTGATTGATTGATTGATTGATTGATGGTCATACTGATTGAAGTTTCATTTTCAAAATATTTATTTCAGTCACCAACATTATTTAATCCTTTTCAAAACCTTTCCCCTCCTCCACAGCCATTCATACTGAGATGTGAGAAAAAATACAGCAAATTTAATTTAAATCAGAATAAGAAATCCAAACGTAAACTTGAACTCAAAACCACATAGACAGTTATAGTGAGGCAGGCCTTATTCCGTATTACCTAAGAGGTCTGGATAAGTAAGTCAATGCCCCCCCCCCCCCCCCCCCCCCCCCACCCCGCCATGAGATTCAGCATCCAGCTATGACAAATATTAGAGGCTGTGGGCTAGAAGAATTCCAGGCAACCAGAAGCTGTGTGTTTGTCCCAGGGCCAGAGGCTGACATAGCTGCACTGTGGGCCACACGTGATTTTAGCATGCAGCTGTAGCTAGCTGGTGTAACAGAGCCAGCCATGCATTAGCATTGGCCCTGCAGTGACGAACAGCCTCTCAGGATCCTGTCAGTTGAACTTATCATACACACATGCACACACACACACACATGCACGCGCGCGTGGGCATATGCACACATATATACACACACCCACAAAAACATGCAGAAACACTTATGCAAACACACAAACGCACAGAGTTAGGATGAATGCTCATATACACTCACAAACACATTGCACACATTCACACACATAGGCCTACACACACACACACGTTGCAATCCCATTTACATCAGCCTGTGAACAATGTTGATTAATGTGCACTGTCCCTGTAAAAATAAAATCAACTCAACTCAACTCAACTCAATACTACCCATATTCTCAACATATCCTTCTATCTAACCCTACATATGAATTAGTCCTTGGGAAATCTCCACTGACCAAGCACAGTGGTTAGTACAGTAACAGTGAAGGAAATCTCTCTG
>NC_036867.1:1924667-1941615 GCF_002910315.2 Salvelinus sp. IW2-2015
GTTAGACTGGCTGGCTGTATTATGAGAAGGAGGGAGAGGGGCTTAGACTGGCTGGCTGTTTTAATGAGAAGGAGGGGAGAGGGGCTCAGACTGGCCAGCTGTTGTTTTTGAGAAGGAGGGGAGAGGGGCTCAGACTGGCTGGCTGTTTTATGAGAAGGAGGGGATAGGGGTATCAGACTGGCTGACTGTTTTTTGAGAAGGAGGGGAGAGGGGCTTCAGACTGGCTGGCTGTTTTTGAGAAGGAGGGGAGAGGGGCTCAGACTGGCTGGCTGTTTTTGAGAAGGAGAGGAGAGGGGCTCAGACTGGCTGGCTGTTTTATGAGAAGGAAGGGGGAGGGGCTTAGACTGGCTGGCTGTTTTATGAGCAGGAGGGGATAGGGGCTTAGACTGGCTGGCTGTTTTATGAGGAGGGAGAGGGGCTCAGACTGGCTGGCTGTTTTATGAGCAGAGGGGGAATAGGGGCTTAGCCTGGCTGGCTGTTTTATGAGCAAGGAGGGGATAGGGGCTTAGACCTGGCTGGCTGTTTTATGAGCAGGAGGGGATAGGGGCTTAGACTGGCTGGCTGTTTTATGAGAAGGAGGGAGAGGGGCTTAGACTGGCTGGCTGTTTTTATGAGAAGGCGGGGATAGGGGCTTAGACTGGCCGGCTGTTTTTGAGAAGGAGGGGATAGTGGCTTAGACTGGCTGGCTGTTTTATGAGGAGGGGAGAGGGGCTCAGCTGGCTGGCTGCTCTATGAGAAGGGAGGGGAGAGGGACTCAGACAGGCTGGCTGTTTTATGAGAAGGAGGGGATAGGGGCTCAGACTGGCTGGCTGCTTTATGAGAAGGAGGGGAGAGGGACTCAGACAGGCTGGCTGTTTTATGAGAAGGAGGGGATAGGGGCTCAGACTGGCTGGCTGCTCTATGTGAAGGAGGGGCGAGGGACTCAGACAGGCTGGCTGCTTTATGAGAAGGAGGGGAGAGGGGTTCAGACTGGCCGGCTGTTTTTGAGAAGGAGGGGAGAGGGGCTCAAGACTGGCTGGCTGTTTTATGAGAAGGAGGGGAGAGGGGCTTAGACTGGCTGGCTGTTTTTTGAGGGCAGGAGGGGATAGGGGCTTAGACTGGCTGGCTGTTTTTATGAAGAAGGAGGGAGAGGGGCTCAGACTGGCTGGCTGTTTTATGAGCAGGAGGGGATAGGGGCTTAGACTGGCTGGCTGTTTTTTGAGCAGGAGGGGATAGGGGCTTAGACTGGCTGGCTGTTTTATGAGCAGGAGGGGTAGGGGCTTAGACCTGGCTGGCTGTTTTATGAGAAGGAGGGAGAGGGGCTTAGACTGGCTGGCTGTTTTATGAGAGGAGGGGATAGGGGCTTAGACTGGCCGGCTGTTTTTATGAGAAGGAGGGGATAGGGGGCTTAGACTGGCTGGCTGTTTTATGAGAAGGAAGGGGAGAGGGGCTCAGACTGGCAGCTGTTTTTTTGAGAAAGGAGGGGAGAGGGGCTTAGACTGGCTGGCTGTTTTATGAGAAGGGGGGGGATAGGGAGTCAGACTGGCTGACTGTTTTTTGAGAAGGAGGTGGGAGAAGGGGCTCAGACTGGCTGGCTGTTTTTTTGAGAAGGAGGGGAGAGGGGCTCAGACTGGCTGGCTGTTTTTGAGAAGGAGGGGAGAGGGGCTCAGACTGGCTGGCTGTTTTTGGAGAAGGAGGGGAGAGGGGCTCAGACTGGCTGGCTGTTTTATGAGAAGGAGGAGGATAGGGGATCAGACTGGCTGACTGTTTTTTGAGAAGGAGGGGAGAGGGGCTCAGACTGGCTGGCTTGTTTTTGAGAAGGAGGGGAGCAGGGGCTCAGACTGGCTGGCTGTTTTTGAGAAGGAGGGGAGAGAGGCTCAGACTGGCTGGCTGTTTTATGAGAAGGAGGGGAGAGGGGGCTCAGACTGGCTGGCTGTTTTTTGAGAAGGAGGGGAGAGGGGCTCAGACTGGGCTGGCTGTTTTATGAGAAGGAGGGTAGAGGGGCTTAGACTGGCTGGCTTTTTATGAGGCAGGAGGGGATGGGGGCTTAGACTGGCTGGGCTGTTTTATGAGAAGGAGGGAGAGGGGCTCAGACTGGCTGGCTGTTTTTATGAGCAGGAGGGGATAGGGGCTTTAGACTGGCTGGCTGTTTTATGAGGCAGGGGGATAGGGGCTTAGACTGGCTGGCTGTTTTTATGAGCAGGAGGGGATAGGGGCTTAGACTGGCTGGCTGTTTTATGAGAAGGAGGGAGAGGGGCTTAGACTGGCTGGCTGTTTTTATGAGAAGGAGGGGATAGGGGCTTAGACTGGCCGGCTGTTTTCTGAGAAGGAGGGGATAGGGGCTTAGACCTGGCTGGCTGTTTTATTGAGAAAGGAGGGGAGAGGGGCTCAGACTGGCCATGTTTTTTGAGAAGGAGGGGAGAGGGGCTCAGACTGGTGGCTGGTTTTTATGAGAGGAGGGGATAGGGGATCAGACTGGGCTGACTGTTTTTTGAGAAGGAGGGGAGAGGGGCTCAGACTGGCTGGCTGTTTTTGAGAAGGAGGGGAGAGGGCTCAGACTGGTGGCTGTTTTTGAGAAGGAGGAGGGAGAGGGGCTCAGACTGGCTGGCTTGTTTTTGGAGAAGGGGGGAGAGGGGCTCAGACTGGCTGGCTGTTTTATGAGAAGGAGGGGAGAGGGGCTCAGACTGGCTGGCTGTTTTATGAGAAGGAGGGGGGAGGGACTTAGATTGGCTGGCTGTTTTATGACGAAGGAGGGGATAGGGGCTTAGACTGGCTGGGGCTGTTTTTGTGAGAAGGAGGGGAATGGGGCTTAGACTGGCTTGCTGTTTTAATGAGGAGGGGAGAGGGACTCAGACTGGCTGGCTGCTTTATGAGAAGGAGGGAGAGGGGCTTAGACTGGCTGGCTGTATTATGAGAAGGAGGGAGAGGGGCTTAGACTGGCTGGCTGTTTTATGAGAGGAGTGGGAGAGGGGCTCAGACTGGCCAGTGTTTTTTTGAGAAGGAGGGGAGAGGGGGCTTCAGACTGGCTGGCTGTTTTATGAGAAGGAGGGGATAGGGGATCAGACTGGCTGACTGTTTTTTTGAGAAGGGGGGAGAGGGGTCAGACTGGTGCTGTTTTGATTGAAGGAGGGGAGAGGGGCTCAGACTGGCTGGGCTGTTTTTGAGAAGGACGAAGGAGAGGGGCTCAGATGGCTGGCTGTTTTATGAGAAAGGAGGGGAAGAGGGCGCTTTAGACTGGCCTGGCTGTTTTATGAGGTCAGGAGGGATAGGGGCTTAGACTGGCTTGGCTGTTTATGAGGAGGGAGGGGGCTCAGAGCTGGTGGCTGTTTTATGAGGCATGAGGGGATAGGGCTTAAGGACTGGCTGGTCTGTTTTATGAGCAGCGAGGGGTAGGGGGCTTAGACCTGGCTGGCTGTTTTATGAGCAGGAGGGGAATAGGGGCTTAGAGCTGGGCTGGGCTGTTTTTTAATGAGAAGGAGGGAGAGGGCATTTAGCTGGCTGCTGTTTAATGGGAGAGGGAGCGGGCTCCAGACTGGCTGGCTGCTCATGAGAGGAGGGGAGGGGATCGACAGGCTGGGCGTGTTTTTTGAGAAGGAGGGATAGGGGCTCAGACTGGCTGGCTGCTTTATGAGAAGCGAGGGGAGAGGGACTGCAGAGTCAGGCTGGCTGTTTTATGAGAAGGAGGGCGTAGGGGCTCAGACTGGCTGGCTGGCTCTATGTGAAGGAGGGCGAGGGACTGCAGAGGCTGGTGCTTTAATGAGAAGGAGGGAGAGGGAGAAGCCCCTCTCCCCTCCTTCTCATAGAGCAGCCAGGCAGTCTGAGTCCCCCCCCCCCTCACACAGAGTGCGGCCTCCATGCAAAGTTCAACAACTGTGAAGAGGGAACTATTAAAGAGGACACACAAAGCGATGACCTTGACTGACAAGTGCTCTCCACCGTGGCCATAAACAGCGGTGGGCCCTGATAAGTGTTCATTGGCGCGGGGAGTAATGACCTATCCGTCAGCGCTGGCCTGGGCTGGGTGAAGTAGTATAAATGGAACATACATAATGTACAGCTATAATACCTGCCGTGCTCATAACCTAATGTATTATCATGATTCTTGGGGGCCCACATTTTTTCCCGTCCTTCCCATTGCAGCTAGCTAAAGCGTGTCTCGTCTGCCGTCGCAGGGTAGGTAAATACCCCCCGGGCCACGATAATTCCATTCTAATCTTTGTTCCATATTATAATTTTCATGGCCAGAAATAGGCAGGGAAGGGAGGCAGTGCTGAGTTTCTATCAAGCGCTAAACAGAACACAGGGCTGTACCTGGGTGGGTTACATGGCTGTGTTAACCCTTTAGAGCCACAGTCAGTTTACGATAAGGATGGAAAAAGCTATAGAAATGTATGGCTGACAGACCGGTTGGTTGCTACTAACAACGTTTTGAGCGGACCACTCCCCTGGTAGAACATGGCCATGCAGATCAGCTCCCTGAGGGTACTAGACAGAGACCCTGGCTCTTCTGTCATGGAAACGCTTACAGTTCTACAGGAAACAATAATAAAAAAAGCTTGTTCTTCTATTTTTCACATTTTTGACAAGGAACGCTAAATCTTCCAGCCATCTGTATCATTTTGACAGATGGCTGTTATGCAATAAACCAAACTGACAACATTAAAAGGCAATCCCACCACTTTTCAACCAAATGGTCATTGTCTCCAGCACAATACCAGTGTCTACATATGTGAAAATTGTGTTTTTCCACATTTTGTAGAAAAAAATATAAAGTAAAAAAAGTTCTACTCGATGACATCATCAAAAGGTAAAAGATTTGAAAAACGGTGATTTTCAAATACCATGAGATTCACAGTGACGTGGGGAGCAATAAAGTACACTCCCTCTGGCTAGAAAATCTAAATGATCTTACTTGTAATCCTACCCTGTGATGTCACAGAGAAGCATTTTTTAGGGTCTTCTTGTCTTTTTAACCACAGCTCATGGAAACGCACCGTTTTCACATATGTAATGATATAATGAATATGAGGTTCAAAAGTGGCGGAATTGCCCTTTAAAGGAGCCTGTTATATTGAAAGAACTAGGAAACAATACAGGAAAATGACTCGAAACTGTGATAAAATGATTCAAATAGGAAATAATATCTCTGAACTTTCACTACCAAACACAACATACTGTATGAATCACTGGTGGGAAGTTTTGCTTCAGGCAGTCTGAGCAGTATCGTCAGTCCAACTATGACACAACACACAGTCTGACTGTCTGATCTAGGAGGCCTGAGTCACTCCTCTCTCTGAGTAAAAGAGGGTAACACACTGTAAGCATCAGTACCATGCCTTCCTCCCTGGCTACAAGTAATATATGTCAGTATGACGAAGTCAGAGATCGCCTGAAGACACAGTGTTTTGACTTTGTGTGAGAGGTAAAGGGACTTCAGGTAAGAACCGAGACTAAAAGATTACAGCAGAGATGCTCATGAAAAGTCCTCACCAGTAAGGCGACTTAGAACAATGTCTCCTCACATCACTAGGATCCTGCTTTCAGATGAAGAATGATTTATATGGGCATAGTTGTAAAATTCATTTTTCAATGTAAATACAATTTGCCTACAGTCCATAAACATGAGGTATAAGATAAGCTCAGAGCTGGTAGCTTACCAAACAGAGAGTCAAAATCCCAGTGGAGAGTGTTATTGTGTAACAGCATTAATTAACAGGCCTCTCAGACGCCTCCCACATACATACAGGATCACAATGACTGCCAGTGGCACCAGCCAAAACCAATGGCTCTCTGTCTACTCTAACTCAGTTCAATACAAAGTGTGTGTGTGTGTGCGTGTGTGTGTGAGATTACCCTCCTGCTGGGTAATCTAAAACAACATGAATAGTAGCGGGTTCTCCAGGACATTAGTCCGAAGCGACCCCTAGCTGATTGTTGTTCTCCTGTAATTGGTGGGCCCCACTGTCGATCCAATAGTGACCAGATGCATTTTAGTGCATTATGCTCAACGCAGGGTTACCTTGCAGGTTAGGCGAAAACTCGATCTGTCAGCCTTTGTTATTATGGAAGCTCCAAACAGCAAAGGACTGTAAGCATACACTATATTTGATTTAGTAATTACCATAGTGGTTCAGGCTTATAACACGCGATCCTATCAAGCGGACAGATAAAGATGTCTGTTCTTTAAGCATTTATTAGGATTTGTTTTTTTTGTATAAGTAAATGGTTACTTTTTCTTGAGATAGTAGAAATAACAATTTGTTTTAAACGTGTTCTGATGTTTACCATCTTCCACACATATACAAGATACGCCTAACACGGATAGCAACTACACATACAAGCGCGATAGGAGAGACTTAGAAAACTGGGCTTACGTGATCACTACAGATATGGGTTAGAATCTGATCGATATGGGTTACGTGAGAGCGTGATAGATATGTGTTGGGGTTAGCATATGTATATCACTATGGGGTACTAGCCCTGTAGAATAATGATAGGATACTGCCTTAGGATCTTAGATTGGGTATGTAGAGGATGAGGAGTGTTCAGGATATCTGATAGATAGTGGGTTAAGACTGATAGATTAATCGTGTTAGGGGAGATATCGGGTTAGACTATGATTAGATTAGGGTTAGATATGATATGACTATGGGTTAGATGTGATAGATTATTGGGTTAGATTGATAGATATGGGTTTAGTATCCTATACGATATGGGTTAGAATATGACTATATACTGGGGTTTAGATTTATCTGAAAGACTATGGGTTAGGATATGGGTTAACGATCCTTTAAATACATACTCGGTTAGATACGCTTAGATTGCGGTTCTAGCATCCTGATAGATATGGGTTTAGATATTATAGATATGGGTTAGATATGGGTTACATCTTAAATAGATATGGGCTTTCTAGATAATCGCATCAGTAATCTGAGGTTTAGAATATGATAAGACATGGGTTACGATATGATATGATATGCCTAACGGTTAGAGATATGGATAGATATGGGCTTAGATTATGCCATCATGAGATATACTGGGGTTAGATGTATGAATGATACAGTGGGGAGAACACAGTATTTGATACACTTACTTATGTATCAAACTCTAATTTGTGGCTTTTTCCTACTTACAAAGCCAAATGTAGAGGTCTGTAATCTTTATCAATAGGTCTACAACTACGTCAACTGTGAGCATGGAAAATAGGGAATCTAAAACCCCATATCTATCGCTTGTAGCCCATATGCTATCATATCTAACCCATATCGTATCATATAGCTATAGACCATCCGAGAGCGTATCCTATCTAACGCCATATCTTATTAGATCTACACCCTATATCTAACCCAATCATCTACATATTCTAACCGCATGATATATCATATCATAACCCATATCTATCATAAGTCTACAACCCCATACTCTATTCAGAGTCTAGACCCACGATATTCTATTAAACTAGGCTTAACCCACTAATAGACTCTCTACTTCAGAATACCTCTATGTTCCCCCCATATCTAATCAGATGATGCCCAAGCCGCAGTCATCTAGGTCATATTCTAAACCCATTTACTTTGATTATCATACTTCTGAAACCCATATCTATCTGGGATAATACCCATTTCTATAGGTCTAACCCATATACGTAGTCTGTGGAATCTAACGCCATATCTAACACATATCTATCATATCTAAGCTCATGATCTGAATCAAAATACTCTTTATCATACTAACCCATATCTTTCATCTCATCTTATACGCACACACGCCATATCTTGTCCAGATCTAACTCCCACTATATACTAAGCCTCCTCATATCTACCCATTTCACTATTTGTTATAACCCTCAATTATCTCACCATGGTTATATTCTATGATTCATTAACCCTCCATATCCTCTCACCCCCATGATCTATTAGGATCTAACCCCATATCTATCATATTAACCCATATATAGTATTAGATATAAACCCATATCTATAACCCCTATATACATGTGGGGAAGAAAAAGTATTTTGTACTTAAACAGCTGCGCCGGGATTTTGCCAAGGTTTCCGTACTTCAAAGCATGTAGAGGTCCCTGTTCATTTTTAGTCCTACAGGTACACTCTCAACCGTGAGAGCAAACTCCGGAATCTAAACAAAAAAGAATCTCAGAAAACCCACTATTGAAAATGACATTTTAAGTAAAATTAATTTTGCCTTTCTAAATTGCATGACATAACGTAATTTGATACTCCAGGAAGGCAGGAACTTGCTACTATACATTTGGTACGGAGCTCGGGATAACCTTTGGATTTGCTATTCACTCGAGAATCATATGAGTGTGACCGTTTCCGTGTGTAGGATTAGTGCTTGACCACGGTTTGGCACACCACTCTGCAAAACAATGAGAGATGTTGGCCCAACTCTCTCCATCTACCAGAACCTCATTCCTCCAGAAACCCTTTCAGGGTTTTTATCGGGGCTCTACGCTGGCTGGCAGAGATGTCGACGGAACTTCGGTCACTCCTGCTCCAATAAGATTTTCCTATTGGGTCAGGTCTGCGAGACACTGGCTAGAGCCACTTCGAATAAAGCGAACCTGAGGTAACTCGCCTCTATTACCGAGAGCGCCACTCCTTAGTTGCCCTGCTTGTGTGATTCAGGGTCGAATTTTGTTCATTGACTCGGAGAGACTCCAGCCGACTGAACCCTGCCCGTTTTCTTCAAATGCTCGCTACTGAGGGTAGGACTGAAGAGTTTCTTGTGTGGTCAATGAATACTCCTGGGAGGGAAGCGTGATAAATAACATGGCCCCCTATGCTCCAGAGATAACTCGTGCCTCTTCGGGTCAATAAGCGCGTAGAGCACAAGTCGTGCCCTGCTTTCCCTTTGCAGAAAAAAAAGGCTGCCCCAAAGAAAGATGTTTCCACCGTCCGTATGCTTCAACGAGGATTATGGGGAAGTCGCGTGTGTCGATTGGGGGTTGTACCTCAGCCTTTTCGTCTAATTCCTCAAAACACGGAGAGTAGAAGTTTTAGGAGGAAAAGCTCTATTTTTGTCTCATCAGACCACATGCCCTTTTCTCCCCTTCCTCTATCATGATCATAACCCAGAAGGTCATTGGCAAACACTTCAGACGGCCTGGACATGCGGCCTGGCTTGAGCAAGGGGACTTTGCGTGCAGCTGCACCGGATTTTAATCCATGACGGCGTAGTGTTGTTACTAATGGGTTTTCTTTGAAGACTTGTGTTGGTCGCCGCAGCTCTCTCAGGGTCGATTTTGACCAGTGTCCCTGCTCGTGTAGTTTCTGGGCTGATCCTTCACCACTTTTCTCAATGATCAATTTGATGCCCCCGGGTTGAGATTTGCATGGAGCCCCAGATCCAGAGGGTGATTGACCGTCATCTTGACGTTCTTCCATTTTCTACTGAAATAATGTGCCACAGTCTGTTGCCTTCTCAACCAAGCTGCTTTGGTCTAATTGTCCTGTAGACCAATATTCCCAGCCCTTTGTACACGGTCTTACAATTTATCCACTGCATGTCCCTTACAACCATGCTCTTCTTAGTCTTGGACCAATTGTGGCAGAGCGTTGAGATGTCTCTGAGTTATAGCATTGTGTGTTGTGGACAGGTGTCTTTATAACAGGTACAGAGTACGTTTCACAAACAGGTGACCATGTATAAGGTATCACTGGGTGGATAATTCGCAGGCGGAAGTTGAGAGAGAGATAGAAAGGAAGATGCTTCTCAGCAGAATAAAATAAACACGAATCGTGTGCACGACCGGAAAAAAATATTCTACTACTGAGCAGTTGGTAGGAATCGAGTCCAATAATAAATATCTCATGCATAATGAACGAACTGACACAACACTTACACTTACTTAAAAAATCAATACCATATAGTGAAATCTTCTGGATTTTCTTTGTTATTACAGACTTATCCGTCTCACTCCAACAGCTCTGAAGAGTAACCTAATGAATCAAACTATACTGACCAGACCTCCTTAACATGCTTTTATCGTCACTCTTAGGGAACAAAAACCTACTGTCCTGCAAAATCCCGGCAGTGTATCAAAAATGCCTCTTATGACTCCCTCGCCCACTGTATTATCTCGTGGGAGCTTATTCGACTATGGGCTCTAACCGCGAGTTCCTCAAACTCATATTTAACACTGGGGTTAAGATATGATCAATATGGGTTAGATCTTAATAGATATGGTTGATATGGGTTTAGACTCACTACATATAAATCGGGTTAGCTATCCTGGATATTTACGAAAATACATAGAAATGGGTTACCCGATATGATATTAAATACTGGTTAGATCTGATAGCTATAGGGTTATATATGATACACGATTAATAAGCGTTAAGATATATAGATATGGACTCAGATTATTAGTTAACGATATGATAGGATACTGTGTTTACGAATTTCAGTGGAGACGTTGATCCAACTACGCGATTAATGGTTAGCATATAATAGAAAGTGGGTTTAAGTAATCAGGATAGATCAATGTGTGTGGGTTAAGCTGTATAAGAGTATTATATAGGCAAGACATATACAGAGATATATATTAGAATATGGAATGTAGATATGGGTAGATCTGTAAGGATATGGGTTAATTAGTGGAATATAGCCGATCTGACTCGAATATATTGGGTTTGTATCGAGCGATTGGATATGGCGCTCAGTATGATAGATTGGGTTCAGATCTGATAGATAATTTGGGTTGACCGAATACTGATTGAGCTTATGAGAGGTTAGATATCGATCGATTATGGTTACGAGTTACTTGATAGTAGAAGGGTTATGACCGATATGATAGGGATATGGGTGAGATCATTGGGCTCCGCATATATGAGAGAGATTACATATAGACATCCTATAGATGGGTGATATGATAGATATGTATGGGGTTAAGATCAGATAGTATGGGTTGTGATGTATGGGTTAGATATAGGGTTTAGATCTATAGATAAGGTTAGATAAGATATGGTTAGATATGATAGATATGGGTTTAGATATGATGGATATGGCTTATGATATGAATAGATATGGTTAGATATGATAGATATGGGGTTATGAGTAGTGATATATATCGGGTTAGAATAATAGATAGTTAGATCTAATTATATGTATGGGTTAGTGATATTATAGATTATGGGTTAGATATGATAGATATATAGGGATTGATATTATGTATAGGTTAGATCTATATAAAGAATATAGAGGTTAGATATGGGTTGATATTTAACCGGCCATGGGTTGACGAATAATGGGGTTAGTAAATACCATTAGAAATGGGTTATGAATATATATAGAATTATAGGTAGAGAGATTTATTTTATCCTTGTAGAAAAATGGGGTGAGATATGATAAGATTATTGGTTTAGATACTGATAGATATGGATTGATATTGAGTTAGACCTTATGGATAGTATGTCTGTTTTTGATATGATTATGTCGAATTCTGTGGATTAGATACACATAGATATAGGGTTAGTATATAATAGAAATGGGTATAGATCTGATAGATATGGTTAGATTGTATATATATGGGTTGAGGATAATAATGATATGGGTTGGATCTTGATAAGATAATAGAGTATAAAGATTATATCGATATATAGGTTGGGTTTAGATATGATAAGATAATAGGTGTTCCTGGTGATAGTGAGAGGAGTTGGGTTTAGATATGGAGAGGATATAGAGATAAATGGGTTAGATATGATATGTATGTAGTTGTGGTTGAATGTATGAATAAGATATGGGTTATAAATGATTAGATATGGGTAAGATATAAGATATGGGTTAGATATGGAATAGATATGATAGATATGGGTTAGATATGATATAATCAGGTAATATTATAATATGGAATTAATATATACGAGATATAACATACACATATTAGATCAGTTATATGATATGATATATAAGTATAGATTGATAGGGGAGTCTGTCAGTCCTTCAGTCCCTCTGTCAGTTCTTTAGTCAGTTGTCAGTCTTGCCAGTCCAATCTGGTCAGTCTTTAGTTCAGGTAGTCAGATCAATCAGTTCAGGTCTTCAGTTTCAGTTGTTGCCCAGTCCAGTCAGCGTCAGTCGAGTCAGTAGTCAGTCAAGTCGTCAGTTAGTCAGTCAGTCCAAGTCAGATCAGTCTGCAGTTGTCGTCAGTTCCTCAGTCACTGTGTGTTCGCGCAGTTAGTCAGAGTTCGAGGTCAAGTCAGTAGTCATCATTCAGTCAAGTCAGTCAGTCAGGTCAGAGGAGTCTAGTTCGGGGTCAGGGGAGGAAAGAGAGAGATGACTGACTGACTTGACTGACTGACTGACTTTGACTGAGACTGACTGACTGCTGACTGACTTGACTGACTGACTAACGATGACTGACTGACTGACTGACTGACTGACTTGACTGGATCTGACTAAGCTGGACTTGAACTGACTGGACTGACTGACTGACTTGACTGACATGACTGAACTGAACTAACACTCTGACTGACTGACTACCTGACTAAAGACTGACAGATGACTGAAGACTGACAGACTGACTAAAGACTGACAGATGGACTGAAGACTGACAGACTCCATCAACATAGCTAAATCAGATCAAAACTGGATCTATGAAGTGTATTGTTTTTAACAGTTATAAAATAAATATCATATATTATAAAACCCCATACATCATATAACATATTTGCTATATCATATCTAACCCATATCTATCAATCTAACCCATATCTACCCAATTAATCTAAACATATCATCATTCTATCATCTAACCCATAATCTATCATAACCATATCTAACCATATCTAACCCATATCTATCATCATCTAATCCCATCATCTATCATATCTAAAACCATATCTATTATCATCTCTAACCCATAATCTATCAATCGATTAAACGCCATTATCTAATCATATCTAACCATATATATATCATATCTAACCCATATCTATCAGATCTAACCCATTTCTATTATATCTAACCCATATCTATTGGATCTAACCCATATCTATCATATCTAACACATATCTATCATATCTAACTTCATATCTAATCCCCTATCTATCATATCTAACAAACATATCTATCATAATCTAACTCCATATCTAATCAGATTCTAACCATATATTATCATATCTAAACCCCATTTCTATTGATGTTCTAACCCATATCTAATCCCGATTTATATATATCTACCAGCATACTTAACCCACATTCTATTAAGATACCAACATACTATCATATCTAACCCAATCTATCATTAACAATCAACATATCTTCAGATATCGTAACCCATATATATAGATCTAACCATATTCTACCCATATATATCAATATCTCACCATATCTTATCATATCTAACCCATATCTTATCATATCTAGGGGGGGTAGCGCCCGGCGAGCGGAAGGGAGGAGTCGGGTGGAGGGTGGGTGTGAGCGGGGAGGAGCGGGTGGAGGTGGCGGAGAGCAGGTGAGGGAGGGCGGGTATAGCGTATCTAACTGAATCTAATCATAATCTAAACCATATCTATTAGATCTAACCCATATCTAACTCCAATCTTCATATCTAACCCCCTGATATTAATCATCTAGACCCATACTATCATATCTAACCATACATAATTCAGATCTAACCCATATTCTATCAGATCTAACACTCCTATATGGCTATATTTATGCAACCCATATCTGATCATCATCTAACCCGATTCTATCAGATCTTAACCCACTAATTCTATCGAGTCTAACCCATATCTGTATCATTATCAACGCCAATTATTATATATCATACTATAGCATTATCTATAGTATCTAACCCGTTTCTATTTTATATCCTAACCCCATATCTATGGATCTAACCCATAGATTAACAACATATCTATCATATCTAACTCATATCTAATCCATATCTATCATATCTATACCCATATCTATCATATCTAACGCTATATCTATCAGATCTAACCCCATATATGTCATACTTCTCTTATTATTCTATACATATCTAACCCATTTAAGTATTATATCTAACCCATATCTACCATATCTATTGATTAACCCATTTATCTATCATATCTGAACCCATATATATTAGATCTAACTCCATATCTTAACCAATACAGTGGGGAGAACAAGTATTCTGATACACTGCCGATTTTGCAGGTTTTCCTACTTACAAAAGCTGTAGAGGTCTGCTCATTTTTATCAATAGGTACAACTTCACTGTGGAGAGACGGAATCTAAAAACAAAATCCAGAAAAACATTCCATTTGTATGATTTTTATAGTAATTAATTTGCATTTTATCTGGCATGACTAAGTATTTGATCACCTACCACCAGTAAGATTCCGGCTCTCACAGACCTGTTAGTTTTTCTTTAAAAGCCCTCCTGTTCTCCACTCATTACCTGTATTAACTGCAGCCTGTTTGAACTCGTTACTGTATAAAGACCACCTGTCCACACACTCCAAATCAAAACAGACTCCCAACTCTCTCCAACAATGGCCAAGACCAGAAAGAGCTGTGTAAGGAAATCAAGGGATAAAATTGTAGACACTGTCAAGGCTGGGAATGGGCTACAGGACACATAGCCAAGCAGCTTGTGAGAAGCAACAACTGTTGGCACAATTATTGAAAAATGGAAGAAGTTCAAGATGAACGGTCAGTCACCCTCGGTCTGGGGCTCCATGCAAGATTCACCTCGTGGGGCATCAATGATCATTTGGAGGAATGTGAGGGATCAGCTCCAGAACTACACGGAAGGACCTGGTCAATGACCTGAAGAGAGCCTGGGACCACAGTCTCAAGAAAACATTTAGTCAACACAGCTACGCCGCTCATTGGATTAAAATCATGCAGCGCACGAAGTCGCCCCTGCCTCGCCAACGCGCATGTCCAGGGCCGTCTGAAGTTTGCCCGAATTTGACTCTGGATGATCAGAGGAGGAATGGGAGAAGGTCATGTGGTCTGATGAGACAAAAAATAGAGCTTTTTTGCTCTAAACTCCGATCTCGGTCCGTGGTTTGGAGAAGTAGAAGGCCTGAGTACAACCCCAGAACACCATCCAACCGTGAAGCATGAGGTTGGAAACATCATTCTTTGGGGATGCTTTTCTGCAAAGGGGACAGGACGACTGCACCGTATTTGAGGGGAAGGATGGATGGGGCCATGCTATCGCGAAGATCTTGACGCAAACCAAAACCTCCTTCCCTCAATAAGAGCATGAAGATGGGTCGTGGCTGGGTTTCAGCATGACAACGACCCGAAACACACAGCCAGGGCAACTAAGGAGTGGCTCCGTAAGAAGCATTCAAGGTCCTGGAGTTGGCCTAGCAGTCTCCAGACCTGAACCCCAAATAGAAAATCTTTGGAGGCAGCCGAAAGTCCGTATTGCCCCAGGACAGCCCCGTAAACTGAAGGATTCTGGAGAAGGTCTAGTATGGGAGGAGATGGTGCCAATCCTGCTGCAGTGTGTGCAAAACCTGGTCAACGAACACTTACAGGAAACGTATGATCTCTGTTTGCAACAAAGGTTTCTGTACCAGAATTTCAGTTTCTGCTTTTCTGATGTAATCAAAATATCTTCATGTCATGCAAATAAATGCCAAATTAATTTGACTTAAAAATCATACAATGTGATTTTCTGGATTTTTGTTTTAGATTGCCGTCTCTCAGTGAAGTGTACCTATGATAAAATGACAGACTCTACAGCTTTGTAAAGTAGGAAAACCGCAAAATCGCAGTGTATCAAATACGTTGTTCTCCCGCACTGTATATGGGTTTAGATATGGGTTACGATCTAATATTATGGGTTAGATATGATAGATATGGGTTAAGTCTAGATCAGATATGGGTTAGATAGGGTTAGATATGCTAATTATGGGTTAGATTATTGGGTTAAAGATAGATAGAAATGGGTTTAATAGAGATATGTTGATATGCATAATATGGTTAGACTGATAGATATGGGTTAGATATGATAGAGATATGGGTTTTAGAATAATAGGGTTATAATAATATGGGTTATGAATATGAGTTAGATATGGATATATTGATAGTGTAGATATAGGTAGATCATAAGATATGGTTTCAGATATAGATAGATAAGGGTTAGATCTTGATAGATATGGGTTAGATATTGACATGATTATTGGTTAGATATGATTAGATATGGGTTAGATCTAGATCAGATATGGTTAGATCTGATCAGATATGGGTTAGATATGAATAGATAATGGGTTAGATGACTGATAAGAATATGGGTTAGATATGATTAGATCATGGGGTTGATTTTGATATATATGGGTTAGATATGATAGATATGTGGTTAGACTATGGGTTTACGATCTAATAACAGATATGGGTTAGATAGGATAGATATGGGGTTAGATATGATAGATTATGGGTTAGATCTGAAGATATGGGTAGATAGATATGGGTTTTAGATTCCTTCTTCACAGTTGAAGTGTACACTATGATAAAAATACAGACATCTACATGCTTTGGTAAGTAGGAAAACCTGCAAAATTGTCAGTGTATCAAATACTTGTTCTCCCCCACGCTGTATATCATATCTTACCCATATCTAATCAATATCTAACCCTTAATCTATCATATCTAACCCTCATCTATCAGTATCTAACGCCATACTATCATATCTAACCATATCTATCATATTAACCCATATCTATTAGATGTAACCCCATATCTAACCCATATCTACATCAATATCTAAGCCCATATCCTATCTGTATCTAAAACCCCATTATAATCTATGCATATTAACCCATATGTCTATTAGATCCTACCCATATCTAAACCCATATCTATCATGATCTAACCCTATATATCATATCTAACCCATATCTTCACTGATCTAACCTCATATCTATTCAGATCTAACCCATATCTAATCACATCTAACCCATAAATCTAATCATATCTAACCCATATCTATCATCTCTAA
>NC_036867.1:1941640-1952662 GCF_002910315.2 Salvelinus sp. IW2-2015
TGTGCTTGGGCGTGTGTGATGTGTGGTGTGTGTGCGCGTGTGGTGTGTGCGCGTGTTGTGAAGAGAGAGCGAGTAGCTGTGTGTTTGTGTGTGTGTTTGTGTGTGTGGTGTGTGTTGTGTGTGTGTGTGTGTCTGTGTGTGTGTGCGTGTGGGGGTGAGCTTGTGTGTGTGTGTGTGTGTGTGTGTGTGTGTAGTGTGTGTGTGTGTGTGTGTGGTGTTGTGGTGTGTGTGTGTTGTGTGTATGCACCCGTGTTGTGCTGTGCTTGCATACACGCGTCTGTTGTATTCCAGGTATCCCCCACAGTGTCTCCGTGCAGCAGAGATGAAGGATGTCTCTCCCCTCTGCAGCCCGGGGAAGAGACAGACAGTAATCTCTCCCAGTGGAAGAATATAACATGCAGGTTAGTGTGTGTGGAAACTGACAGACTGAGAAGTACTGCTGCCTGCCAGGCAGATACCCAATGCAACGCAGAGACAGTAAACACCTCCTGGGGGAAAAGGCTAGGTTAGGAAGCTTACTATGACCTGTTCATGAGGGCACCCAATAGACCGCTTCGCAATTGGCCGTCAGCCCTGCAACTCACGAGCGACTGAGCGCATGAGAGCTGGCACTCAAGACTGGCTGGCAGGACTGCACACTACTAGCATGACTAGGAGGCGGAGGAAAGAGGGACTCTGCAAGACTGACTTGCATCTGAGGCTCTGCCTTTATCTGGAGACTGAAGAAGCTGACTGGAACTGGGAGCCTTGAAGAGAGGGGCGTCAGATTGGCTCTGTAAGCTGCTGATTTACTGAGAAGAGGGCTGGAGAAACTTGAGAAGGCGCTTGACAACTGCTGAGCTGGCTGACCTATACGCTTGCTATGACCGAGAAGGCATTCGGGAGGACTGAGCTGACTGAGATAGAGAGCTGAGCTACGCCTGGGACAGCTACAGACATGAGACTTGGACAGACTTGGACGTCGTGGCGATAGTATATCTGAGACAGGGAAGGACTGACGGAGAGCTGGGGCTTCAAGAAAGGTATCTGGACACACTCTAGGCTGTTATCTTTGAAGATGACTGGACTGGAACTGGGAGAGAGCTGACTGAGGGCGTGCTATCAGACTCTGACTCTTGAGCTGACTGCTGCTCTACTAGATGCAGACTTGACTGAGAGGGCTGAGCATGAAGGCATCTCGAACGTGGACAGGCTGCGCTGTTTCTTATGACGTAGACACGGACTGGACTGAGATCATTGGAGGGGCTGCTACAGGACTGCTGACTGAAACTGACTCGTGGACTGACTGACTGACTCTGCCTGATTCTTTGATGAGACTGAGAGCGGTGGAAGACCTAGACGTGAGCATCTGTGACCATGGGACAGCTGGCTGTTTTATGAGGCTGAACCTGAGACTGACTAGACCCTGAATAGGGGGCTCCAGTGAGCGGAGCTGGCCTGCATGCCTCACAATCTGACTTGATACTGTGATGACTAGGAAGCTGACTACCTGACTAAAGACTGACAGAGTGAGGACTGAAGACTGACAGACTGACTAAAGACCTGACAGATGGGCAACTGAAGACTGACAGACTCCATCAACATGAGCTAAATTCAGATCAAAAATGGATCTATCGAAAAGTTGTATTGTTTATAAGGTGCGAGGGACTCAGATCAAAGGCTGGCCGAACAGACTTTAGTCTTTTATCGAGTAAGATAATATAATGATGAAAGAGCGCCAGTATAATGCGTTATTTCTGAAGAGGACCGCGCTCTATAGCGATCTGGATCATTCTGAAACCCAATCACGCGTTAACCCTGTTTATATTATTGCTGAATGCATAATCTAAACCCACTATCTATCATATTCGAGTAACCATAATACTATCATACGTGCTAGAACGGGAATATCTATGCAATATCGTGAACCACGAGTATCTATTCATATCTAACCCATATCTAACCCAGTATCTGATCATATCGTAACCCGAATATCGATAATATCTAAACCATATCTATGTCATATGCGATGAACCCGGTAGTCTACAGCTACTCGAGAGTCTCTTTAACCGCATATCCTGTATATTTCATAATCTAAACGCGAATATAATGATATAGGCATATCTAACCCATATCTATCGACCTAACCCATTTCTATGGTATATCTAAACCCATATCTATTGATCTAACCCATATCTATCATATCTAAGCAAATATCTGATGCATAGTGCTGAAATCTCATGATCTAAGCGACTACAACCTTGATCTACTGGCATACAGTGCTGAACCATCGTTATGAAGTCTTATCATTTAAAGTAGACGGAACCCATAATACTATCAGATCTTAAGAGCCAGTATATATTTCATGAGTCTAACCCATTTCTGAATTGGATTTCTCCGAAACACCCATGGGTCTCTAAGAGCTCGCATTTTTATATTATCTAACCCATAGAGATAAGGCGTAAACCCATATCTATAGATCAACCCATCCCATATGAGCTAGGGGATCTTCTCAATCCTGGAACTGTCTCCTTATATGCTTAGAATAGGCAAATGCGGATAGACCCATATCTATCATATCTGAAAACCCATAATATATTAGATCTAAGCCCAATATACTACCCAATATTATCGATATCAAGCCCGAATTATACTGAATTCATCATGATCGCTGGTAACCCAGATCCATCATATGTCTCTATTAGACCATGCGAGAATAGTCTATAGGCATATGCTAACCCATATCTATCATATGAGACGTAAGACCCGCTACTAAGTCTATATGTGCCATTGAGTCTGTAACCTCTATATTAGTAGTTAACCCATATCTATCATATCTAACCCATATCTATCAGATCTAACCCATATCTATCAGATCTAACCCATATCTATCAGATCTAACCCATATCTATCTAATCCTGGTGTGGTTCTATCGTTTCGTATCTGTTATGTGTTGGAAATGTAAACATCAGAACACGTTAAAACAAATATTATTCCCTACAAAAATAACATACTACAAAAAAACAATCCTAATAAATGCTTAAAGAACAGACATCCTTTATCTGTCCTGTATAGTGTGTTATTACTGACCACTAATTACATCAAATATGTTATCTTACAGTCCTTTGCTGTTTGAGCTTCATAAACAAAGGCTGACAGATCATGCCCCCAACCAGTAACCCTGCTGTGAGCATATGCACTAATGCAAGGTCACATTGTCGACTGGGCCACATGAGAACAACACAGTGTCTGTGGACTATGTCCTGAGAACGCACTATTCATGTTGTTTACAGCAGGGATATACTCCAATGGACTTTTTATTTAGGTGTCATTGTTTTAAATCATAAGTCTTCACAATTATGCCCTATTCAAGCATGTCTTTCTTCATCAAGAAGTTGAAGGGATGGGGATTATATCGAGTGGATAATTCCGTATGGGTCTGAGAGAGGGAGAAGTGATCAAATGGAATTGCTGCCAAGAATCTGCTTAATGCTCAATGTCAAGGAAGGCTCTTTGGCTCCTGCAGTGCTCAGCTGTCTGCGCGGCGATACAAGACCCAGATTTCCATCATGGCAGGTGGTCGATCCCCCTTTAAATCCACAACCTCTCTCATCCACCATATCACCTCATATCATCCACCAGACACGCTACATTTAGCCACTCGTGCTACAATAAAAAGGAGTCCGTATACATTACTTTGAACATGAGGCAGTGATAGTTCCCTTTGTTCTGCTAAATAATAAATGATAATTTTTTCGGACACTTGAACCTTTTCCTATTCTATCACATACTCACGTTGAAGCATCCACGTTAGGTCTCTGATTCGTCTGATTAGTTGTCTCACTCCCATGTGTGGGGGCAGGACGGCGTTGGGGTACGTTATGGGTGTGTGTCGGGGGATGAACAGACGGACACATCCCCTGCTTGCCCTTTGTCATGCGTCCTCCTCACCTCTAGAGCTGTCAGTGGCTTGTCAGAACCAATCAGAGGATGGGATGCTGTCTGGCAGCCGTGGATCAGTTTGGACAGGACGACATCAGATTTCTGGTGCTACGTGTCAACGACCATATGAAAACAGATGTCCTTATTACCAGATCGCCATGCTTTCAAATACCGTTTTCTGACCTTTTTAAGAGGTGGTAAAGACATGCAAGGAGAGGGGTTGATTAGTGAGTTTTAGTAAAGCATGTTGGTATGGTTTCATTTCAGGGGTTTGTCATATTTCAAAGCAAAAGTGCATAGGGATAAATATGTCATGTGACAGCATATCAAGTTAAAGGAACACCACATTATAATTTAAGATAAATGAAGCAATAATTTAAAGCAATAATATTACATTTTCACAACCAAATCTGCATAAAGGTATAACTCTGCCAGTGCGATAGAAATATGACATGTTCAAGCCCAGTGTTATGTATGGAAGAAGCCCTCTAAGATCATACATGACAAAAGTAACTTTATTGAATGGGACAGATCGCTGCTTTTCTGACTGACTAAATCTGTTTGATTGAGCAACAAATTGAGCAACAATTGGGCAACAATTGAGCAACGCCTTTGGCTTCGCAAGTCCTTCAAAGCAAAGCACGTTCTGCAAGTGTGAAAAAAAGAGAGGGAGATGAAAAAAAGAGAAGAGAGAGTGAGAGCAAAGAGAGGGGGGTAGAGAAAAGAGAGAGAGGGGGAAAGAAAAGGAGGGGGGAGAGAAAGAGAGAGAGGTGAGAGAAAAGGAGGGGAGCGGGAGAGAAAGAATGAGAGAGAAGGGGGAGAGAAAAGAGAAGAGAGGAGGGAGGGTAGAAAGAAGATAGAGAGAGACGGGGAGAGAAACGAGAGAGTGAGGGAGAGAAAAAGAGAGAGGGAGAGAAAGAGAGAAGGGGGGAGAGAAAAGAGAGAGAGGGGGAGAAAAAGAGAGAGAGAAGGGGAGAGAAAGAGAGAGAGAGAGGGGGGGAGAGAAGAGAGAAGGGGGAGAAAAAGAGAGATGGGGGAGAAAAGAGGGAAGAGAAGAGAAAGATGGGGAGAGAAAAAAGAGAGTGATGGGGGAGAAAAGAGAGAGAGAGGGAGAAAGAGTGGGAGATAATAAGAGATGAGGGTTGGAGAGAAAAGAAGAGAGAGAGGGGGAAGAAATATAGTGTGAGGGGGGAGAAAAGAGAGAGAGAGGGTAAGAGAAAAGAGAGTGAGACGGGAGAAAAAGTGAGAGAGAGAGAGAGAGGAGAGAGGGAGAGAGAGAAAGAGGGGAAGAGAAACGAGAGTGGAGGGGGGAGAGAAAAGAGAGAGAAAGAGGGAGAGAGAGGGGGGAGAAAAGATAGTGAGGGGGGAGAGAAAAGAGAGTGAGGGGGAGAGAAACGCCTATTTTTTATTCTGCAACGGTCACACAGCAAAGCGACATATAGCAGCTTTTAGAGGATTTATTTATTGGCTTTAAAACATCTTTATTCTTTGGGCTACCAACCAAGCCCTTTCACTTCATCAACCTGCAACAAAGGCCCAAAGCTTGGACAATCTGTCAAGTGTCACCCGCATTGACTGGGAGCAGAACTCTGGGTGGACGATGAGGCTTTATTGAAGAGTGAAAAGTGAAAGAAAAGGAAGAGTTTGGGGAGTTTCCCCCTGATGATACTGCTGTTGTGTACTCCTGCCTGCTGCCTGCTGCACTCAAAGGGACATCATCCCCATTACTGGACCATGCATTCATTTGCCCACGCCTCATGATCTTATTATGAGGATCTAGCTCTCCACTCCTCCCCCTGTCTTTCACAGGGCTGGCCCCAGCACAAAGCAGGCCTCAGACATCATTGTGTTTGATTAGAATTTTATGTAGCTTTCCATATGCTTCTCCAGACCTCTCTCTCTCTCTCTCCCTCACTCTCTCAAAGCCCCGTATGGATGCTGCTCTCTCGGCCCGTTAACCGTTAAAAGAGGGCGCACTCTATAACCACACAGGCTATTGTGGGGCCTTTTAAGGTTAAGAGACAAAAGCATTGAGATCATGAATGAGTGCTTGGCATTCTATTGGCCATACCCACACACTGCAATAGGAATGATGAGGCACCTGATGCAATTCAAGCCTCTGTTTGTGACGTGGTGAGGTTGGACCCAGGTGCAGAGAAGAGACCAGACAAGGAATCAGTGGTCATTGGTGGAAAAAGTACCCAAATTTCATACTTGAGTAAAAGTAAAGATACCTTAACAGAAAATGACTCAAGTAAAAGTAAAAGTCACCAAGTAAAACATTACTTGAGTAAAAGTCTGAAAGTATTTGGTTTTAAATATACTTAAGTATCAAAAGTAAAAGTATAAATATAAATAATTTCAAATTCCTTTTAAGCAAAGCAGATGGCCACATSTTCTAGTTGTTTTGTATTTACGGATCCAGGACATGCTCCAACTCAGACATAATCTACAAAGAGTCCGCCAGATCAGAGGCAGTAGGATGACCAGGGATGAATTAGTGTGTGAATTAGACCATTTTCTGTCCTGCTAAGCATTTAAAATGTAACGAGTACTTTTGGGTGTCAGGGAAAATGTATGGAGTAAAAAGTTAATTATTTTCTTTAGGAATGTAGTGAAGTAAAAGTAAAAGTTGTCAAAAATATAAATAGTAAAGTAAGTACAGATACACAAAAAAATGACTTATGTACAGTAGTACTTTATATTTTTACTTAAGTACTTTACACCACTGTYAGTGGTTAAGGATAAACATAAACACTTTACTGATCAACAGTAGCTGCAGGATCACAGTACACTGGAAAAAACAAACAAACACTAAGTCTCGAAAGCTCACTCAGGAAACAAACGCACACGGTTAACAATTTAAGCTTCTGCAAAGGAAACCAGAAAACACACCTCTTTTAACAGGGAAATCATAATGAACAATAGGACACACSTGAGTGTCATTAATGTCTCTAGGACGGTCTTTGCCGTCCTCTGGTGACAGGTGGAACCATGAGACTGTTTTGAAAATGGGGGATAAAAATGAGGTGGCCTGATGTTTCTCTCTGCCAGAATGGCCTCGTTCATAGAGCTATTAAATCAATTTCCCTCACATTCTCTTGACTCACACCCTCTCTCTATTCTCTATGACAGAAAGAGGCCTAACATAATGCCGTTGACATACTGGACTCCATCCTTTACTGCACAATACAACAATACAACCCCACCCAACACAACACAACAGGATGTTTAACACAGCAAGGGAGTGGTACTTTGGTGCCAGGGGCTACCTACAGAATTATCCCAGAGAAAATAATGTAGCTCCAATGCAGAATATTTATTATGAACCATCAAGCTGCCTTTTTCAGGGTCAAGTGTAGGGTTTYCTTACTCTAGAAAAACACAGAATCAGCCCAAAACAATGATCTCTATTATTTCCCCACGTGTCCTCCCCTAAGAGAAGACAGAACCTTTCCTTCCACTTCCTGTGTGTGTTACAGGAGTAACAGTGTCTCCAGGTCCCCCTCGGTGACAATTTGTCCACATCAGAGAGCCGTCATTCTTAACGATGTCTGACTGGTGACACACAGCTCGGGAGGGTCTGGCACRGGGTGTGCTAGCCTAGCGTTGGGTGCCTGCCTGGGTCCCTGCCTGACTGTCTGCCCTGGGGCTATAGAAAACCGAGAGGAGAGAACAGCACTGTGAGAGGACACAACTGCTTCCTGCTATGCCAGGCTGTGCTCTCTGCTCTCTGCTAGGCATTTGCTGCAATTCTACTCATTTTGCCATGGGGCAGAGAGAAAAATGTGCAGTTTTACAGCTAATTTCCTGCAATTCTACACATTGTGCCATGACTTATTCCATGTTAATATGATATCTGAGTGAGAGTGACTAACAAAATCACTGGGGGCCCCCTGGAGGTCAGGGCCCCTGGGCACTTGCCCTCTGTGCCCGGTCAGTAATTCAACCATGATTACTATTGTATAAGTTTAGATAGCTGGCTATCTAACTAACTGAACAATCTAAAACAGTTTTGCTAACATGGCAAATTGAGTGACTCAGTGACTGACATAACAAGAGAAAACCTGCTGATGCACAACCAAATGTCAAAATTGCACCTTATGTATTCTACTATTCTGACTCTACGTTGAGACCCCAACAATTTCTTTTTTTGAGGGGGGGGGGCCTAGTAGCCGCTTATGTTGCTTTTGCCTAGAGCTGGCCCTGTGGTTGAGCATTCTTGTTTAGGTAATGTAGTCTTAATGGTGTTCTATGATTTGTTTTTGTAAAAAAGAAAATCAATAAGTAAATTGTCTGTAAAATGCACTACTTTTAACATCAACACAGAGCATATGCTCCTGGTTTGTACACAAAGGGAAATTCCACATCACTTTTTATTCATCACACTTGTATAGTCCTGTGACGAGGAGAAAGAAACGATGCAGTTCACTTCATTAAACTTCTGACAACAATTAAATCCACTCCTTCTCTGCAATTAACCTCCAATGAGGCCTCGAGTCGGTGARCAGGAACAACACACCATGTGAGGACGGCCCCACACACAGACACAAAGAAAGGAAGGAGAGAGAGAGGAGGAGAGAAGAAGGGGAGAAGAGTCATCAGCTCCTCTGTCATTCAACCCTACTGCATTATCACCCCGTGAAAGAGCCTAGTATTTCTATGGAGTCACAGGACTGGCAAGGGCAGGTGCTGCTGGCTATTGTTTGGTTTGAGTTGATGGGTGTGGAGTTCTGTTTCGGGGGAAAGCATTACATARCAGCACAGGAATGTGTGGAGTATGCGTAGCATATTTAATAATGAAGATACTACAATGATTGGAAGTTGATTTAAATATTTCTAATATCCAAACTTTGTTACAGGTAAACATGTTTATGTGTTTGTGAAATAGGCTAGAATAAAATTGTATTTAAAAAATCTAAGTATTTTAGGCCACATCTTTTTCAGTTGCAAATGCAAAACTAATGGAACAAATGAAATGTATGATGATTATAGTGCTTTGTCGAATACACATGACCTCACAAACCCATCCAGACAGGTTGGTCCTGTTTCCTCAAATCACAGATTGGCTTTCCGTTCCGGTCAAGTGCCTCAGCCAGCTAAATTTATGCAATTAGGTCACGGTGATAGCCTGTATCATACACTGTGGTACAGATTACGGGTCATTGATACAAAATAAAAGTGATATCTAATCTGGAGAGAGGACTGAAAAAAGGTCCTAGGGTGTAATTTTCCTAAATAAGGCGACAGACCTGAAGGAGATAAATAAAGTGAGGAGAGCGTGTGTACAGACTGTGCATGATAAGAATTAGATTACGCTCCAATATGCTGTGCTTACCCAGTACCAGCCTTTTTTAAATGTGGAAATATGCGGGCAGATTGTGGTGAGGCTGCCAGGACATGATTACATCCTAAGTGTGTAATACCCCCCCGGCTAATCTGGGCTCTGCCTTGCTATCTTTTCTACCTGGCTCTCAGTGTCAAGTTTATAAGCCTCAGTACTCTCTTCACTGTCTGAACCCTAACCCCAGTCCTCCCTTCACTGTCTGAACCCTAACCCCAGTCCTCCCTTCACTCTCTGAACCCTAACCCCAGTCCTCGGATGAAGGATATAACCCAGTCCTCCCTTCACTCTCTGACCCTAACCCAGTTCTCTCTTCACCTCCCGAACCTTAAACCCCAGTCCGTCCCTTCAACTCTCCGAACCCTAACCCCAGTTCTCCTTCACTCTCCGAACCCTAACCCCAGTCCTCTCTTCACTCTCCGAACCCTAACCCCAGTCCTCCTTCACTCTCTGAACCCTAACTCCAGTCCTCTCTTCACTCTCCGAACCCTAACCCCAGTCCTCCCTTCACTCTCACGAACCCCTAACCACCCGAGTCCTCCCTTCACTCTCTGAACCCTAACCCCAGTCCTGCCCTTTTCAGCTCTCCGAACCCTAACCCCAGTCCTCCCTTCACTCTTGAACCCTAACCCGATCCCTCCTTCACTCTCCGAACCCTAACCCCAGTCCTCCCTTCACTCTCGCGAACCCTAACCCCAGTCCTCCCTTCACTCTCTGAACCCTAACCCCAGTCCTCCCTTCACTCTCCGAACCCTAACCCAGTCCCCTTCACTCTTGAACCCTAACTCCAGTCCTCTCTTCACTCTCCGAACCCTAACCCCAGTCCTCTTCACTCTTCTGACCCTAACCCCAGTCTCTCTTCACTCTCCGAACCCTAACCCCAGTCCTCCTTCACTCTTGAACCCTAACTCCAGTCCTCTCTCACTCTCCGAACTAACCCAGTCCCTCTTCACTCTCTGAACCACTAACCCCAGTACTCTCTTCACTGTCTGAACCTAACCCCAGTTCCTCCCTTCACTCTCTGAACCCTAACCCCAGTCCTCCCTTCACTCTCCGAACCCTAACCCCAGTCCCTCCTTCCACAATTCTCCGAAGCCTAACGCCCAGTCCCTCCCCTTCACTCTCTGAAACCCTAACCCCAGTCCTCTCTTTACTCCCCGAACCTAACCCAGTCCTCTCTTCACTCTCCCGAACCCTAACCCCAGTCCTCCCTTCACTCTCGAACCCTAACCCCAGTCCCTCGTCTCACTCTCCGAACCCTAACCCAGTCCTCCCTTCACTCTCTGAACCTAACTCAGTCCTCCTTTCACTCTCCGAACCCTACCCCAGTCCTCTCTTCGAACCTACCCCAGTCCTCCGAACCCTAACGCCAGTCCCTCGCCTTCACTTACTCGCGAACCCTAACCCCAGTCCATCCCTTCACTCTCTTTAACCCTAACGCCAGTCCCCCTTCACTCTCCGAACCCTAACCCCAGTCCTCCCTTCACTCTCCGAACCCTAACCCCAGTCCTCTCTTCACTCTCCGAAACCCTAACCCCAGTCCTCCCTTCACTTCTGAACCCTAACGGCCCAGTCCTCTCTTCACTCTCCGAACCCTAACCCCAGTCCTCCCTTCACTCTCTGAACCCCTAACCCCATCCCTGACCTATGGCTCCATTTACCTTTCCTGTCTCGCTTTAGCATCTCCTGTTCTCTGCCCAACTACCTGCCACTCCTCCCTCTCTCGCCCCCACCCCCGCCCCCCTGCTGGCTGATCT
>NC_036867.1:1952687-1974516 GCF_002910315.2 Salvelinus sp. IW2-2015
CCTTCAATGTCTGAAAAACCCTAACCCCAGTCCTCCCTTCACTCTCTGAACCCTAACCCAGCCTTCCTTCACTCTCCGACCCTAACCCCAGTCCTCTCTTCACTCTCCGAACCTAACCCCAGATCCTCCCTTCACTCTTGAACCCTAACTCCAGTCCTCTCTCTCAGCTCTCCGAACCTAACCCCAGTCCTCTGCTCACTCTCTCGAACCCTAACCCCAGTCCTCCCTTCACTCTTTGAACCCTAACTCCAGTCCTCTCTTCACTCTCCGAACCTTAACCCAGTCCTCTTCACTCTCTGAACCTAACCCCAGTCTCCCTTCACTCTTTGAACTAACTCCAGTCCTCTTTCACTCTCCGAACTTAACCCCAGTCCACTCTTTCACTCTCTGAACCTAAACCCCAGTCCCCCTTCACTCTTGAACCTAACCCAGTCTCCCTTCACTCTTGAACCTTAACCCAGTCCTCTCTTTCCTCTCCGAACCCTAACCCCAGTCCTCCCTCACTCTTTGAACCCTAACCCCAGTCCTCTCTTCACTCTCCGAACCCTTAACCCCAGTCCACCTTCACTCTTTGAACCTAACTCCAGTCCTCTCTTCACTCTCCGAACCCGTAACCCCAGTCCTCTCTTCACTCTCCGAACCTTAACCCCCAGTCCTCTCTTCACTCTCCGAACCTCTAACCCCAGTCCACCCTTCACTCTTTGAACCCTAACTCAGTCCTCTCTTCACTCTCCGAACCCTAACCCCAGTCCTCTCTTCACTCTCGAACCTTAACCCCAGTCCTCTCTTCACTCTCTGAACCCTAACCCCAGTCCTCCCTTCACTCTTTGAACCAACCCAGTCCTCCCTTCACTCTTTGAACCTAACCCCACGTCCTCTTCTTCACTCTCCCCGAACCCTTAACGCCCATGTCCTCCCTTCACTCTTTGAACCTAACCCCAGTCTCTTCTTCACTCTCGAACTAACCCCAGTCCACCCTTCACTCTTGAACCCTAACTCCAGTCTCTCTTCACTCTCCGAACCCTAAACCCAGTCCTCCTTCACTCTCGAACCTCTACCCAGTCCTCTCTCACCTCCGAACCTTAACCCCAGTCCCCCTTCACTCTCTTGAACCCAACCCAGTCCTCTCTTCACTCTCCGAACCCTAACCCCAGTCCTCTCTTCACTCTCCGAACCCTAACCCCAGCATCCCTTCCACTTCTCTGAACCCTAACCCTCCAGTCCTCCCTTCACTCTCGAAACCCTACCCCAGTCCTCCCTTCCACTCTTTGAACCCTAACCCAGTTCCTCCTTCACTCTCCGAACCCTAACCCCAGTCCCCCTTCATCTCTTGAAACCCTAACTCCAGTCCTCTCTTCACTCTCCGAACCTAACCCCAGTCCCTCTTCACTGTCTCTGAACCCTAACCCAGTTCTCTCTTCACTCTCTGAACCCTAACCCAGTCCTTCCCTTCACTACTCTGAACCCTAACCCCGTCCTCTCTTCACTCCCGAAAAAACCATAACCCCAGTCCTCCCTTCACTCTCTAGACCCTAACTCCAGTCCTCTCTTTACTCCCGAAACCTAACCCCAGTCCTCCCTCTCACTCTCCGAACCCTAACCCCCATCCTCCCTTCACTCTCCGAACCCTAACCCCAGTCCCTCTCTTCACTCTCCGAACCCTAACCCCAGTCCTCCCTTCACTCTCTGAACCCTAACCCCAGTCCTCTCTTCACTCTCCGAACCCTAACCCCAGTCCTCCCTTCACTCTCCGAACCCTAACCCCAGTCCTCCCTTCACTCTCTGAACCCTAACCCCAGTCCTCCCTTCACTCTCCGAACCCTAACCCCAGTTCCTCCCTTCACTCTCTGAACCCTAACCCCATCCCTCCCTTCACTCTCCGAACCCTACCCCAGTCCTCCCTTCACTCTCCGAACCCTAACCCCAGTCCTCCCTTCACTCTCTTGAACCCTAACCCCAGTCCTCCCTTCACTCTCCGAACCCTAACCCCAGTCCTCCCTCACTCTCCTGAACCCTTAACCCAGTCCTCTCTTCACTCTCCGAAACCCTAACCCCAGTCCTCCCTTCACTCTTGAACCCTAACCCCAGTCCTCTCTTCACTCTCCGAACCCTAACCCCAGTCCTCCCTTCACTCTTGAACCCTAACTCCAGTCCTCTCTTCACTCTCCGAAACCTTAACCCCAGTCCCACTCTTCACTCCTCTGAACCCTAACCCCAGTACTCTCTTCACTAGTTGAACTGAACCCTAAACCCCCACTTCCTCCCTTCACTCTCGACCCTAACCCCAGTCCCTCCTTCACTCTCCCGCTGGCTGCTCTCCCCTCTCCTCTCTGAGCCCTCTGGCACTCACCCCTCAGACTCTGGCTCGTGATAACCTCACCCGCTAAGCTACAGATTGGCCCCAGCACAATGCCCCACTTCCCCTTTCACCACCTCAACACAACACAGACACAACACTACACACCACAACACAACGCAGACACAATACACACACTGCCCATCTACCTTCCCCTGTCTCTCTCTCTTTCCCTGTCCTTTCTATCATTCCATCTTTTTCTCTATTACTCTCAGTCCCTCTAACGTCTCTCTTCCTTCATTCCTCTCTCTCTCTCTTTCCCTCCCTCCCTCTCTCTCTTCATCTCTCTGGCGACGTCAGGACTGACTGGTGAGGATGATAATAGCAGCAGTCTCTCCTGCATGGTGTCGGGTGCTGGCGTGTCTGTCTCTGTAGGCCTGAGTGTCTGCATGGTGTTGGGTGTTGGCCCGGCCAGTGTGAGTGGGCCGAGTCACAGAGCGCTCACACCGCCACCACACTGCCACCGTCAGTGCCAAACAAAGGTCCTGCTCTCCATCCTTCAAACCCGGGACCACTCCGACAGCTGCCACCGCCACGGTCGCACTGACAAACGGCCAGAAAAACAGATGGTTTGTGCATTCATGACCAGTTTAGTGGAAGCCTAGGAGTCAGCTCCATTCAGGGGGTGGGTTTGTTGTCAGCCATTCCACAATAAAGCTTTTCAGTCTGGTGGAAAATTAGAAATGCATTTTAAAATTGTCCCTTAATTATTGAGGTCAACCTGGCTCTGTGGAGAGGGGGGGGATCAGGCCTCTGGCTTTGTGACACATGACTGTTCTGACAAAATGGGCCCGCATCATTTTGCCTTTTTCAAACCTTTCATCAATACATTTACATGTGTTTGTCAGTTGCTCCTGAAATGTTAATATGCACAGGATTTTGGGAGACCAATGGTTTTTATGCAAAGGTTTCATAAAATCAATCAATGCATGATGGAAAATAAGTTAATGTCATGGACAATGCTCCAATAGATCAACGCAGAAGAACAATATGATCTTTGTCATTACGCATACAAAATATTCCCCTCACGGACTTGATGATAGTGTCTTCATAGATCTCTTTCATTTGATCTGAGTGTTGCTCTCTGTTTGTGCGGTCGCCATCTTGACGTTATGAGTTCATGTGTGTGTAAGCGCTGTGCTTTTGTCAGGTCTGCCTCTCCCCCTGTCAATCAAAGTGGCACACACACACACGCACATAAAACACACATACACACACATGCACATCTGCAGTATAATCGAGAACATATGAGTGAGTCCCAACCCCTGAATTTTTCATCACCTTCACCTTCTCAGTGTCAGCCCACTGGGCACAGACATCAATCCAACGTCTATTCCACGTTGGTTCAATGTAATTTCATTGAAATGGTGTGGACACAACCTTGATTCAACCAGTGTGTGCCCAGTGGGAGATGGTACAACCACGGAGCCCTGGCCATATAGAGGGAGCATCAGGCAAGACCTCCCTAGGCCAGGGTGTCTGAGTACGGGGAATGAGGCCTACATCTGGACTGCTGGTTTTGGGGATGTCCACAATTGTACTTTTACATATTGACCTGTCACTAGTCTAATAGAGCTGTTCTGGTGGTCAAAAACTAAAATGCAAAAAGGGAATTATATACAGTACCTGTCAAAAGTTTGGACACACCTACTCATTCAAGGGTTTTTCTTTATTTTTACTATTTTCTACATTGTAGAATAATAGTGAAGACATCAAAACTATATAATAACACATATGGAATCATGTAGTAACCAAAAAAAGGGTTCAACAAATCTAAATATATTTTATATTTGAGATTTTTCTTAGTAGCCACCCTTTGCCTTGATGACAGCTTTGCACACTCTTGGCATTCTCTCAACCAGCTTCATGAGGTAGTCACCTGGAATGCATTTCAATTAACAGGTGTGCCTTGTTAAAAGTTAATTTGTGCAATTTACTTCCTTCTTAATGAGTTCGAGCCAAACAGTTGTGCTGTGACAAGGTAAGGGTGGTATACAGAATATATCACTATTTGGTAAAAGACCAAGTCCATATTATGGCAAGAACTGCTCAAATAAGCAAAGAGAAATGACAGTCCATCATTAGTTTAAGAAATGAAGGTCAGTCAGTCCGGAAAATGTCAAGAACTTTGAACGTTTCTTCAAGTGCAGTCGCAAAAACCATCAAGCACTATGATGAAACTGGCTCTCATAAAGACCGCCACAGGAAAGGAAGACCCAGAGTTACCTCTGCTGCAGTGGATAAGTTGATTAGAGTTAACTGCACCTCAGATTGCAGCCCAAATAAATACTTCCCAGAGTTCAAGACACATCGCAACATCAACTGTTCAGAGGAGACTGTTTGAATCAGGCCTTCATGGTCGAATTGCTGCAAAGAAACCACTACTAAAGGACACCAATGAGAAGCAGAGACTTGCTTGAGCCAAGAAACACGAGCAATGGACATTAGACCGGTGGAAATCTGTTCGTTTGGTTCCAACCACCGTGTCTTTGTGAGACTCATCAAGGCAAAGGGTGGCTACTTTGAAGAATATCAATATCAAATATATTTTGATTTGTTTAAGACTTTTTTAGTTACTACATGATTCCATATGTATTATTTCATATTTTCGATTGTCTTGACTATTAATCTACAATGTAGAAATAGTAAATAATTAATAAGGAAACCCCTTGAATGAGTAGGTGTGTCCAAACTTTTGACWGGTACTGTATATTTTAAATCCAGTACTGATGTTGGTGTATAAAAATGTATCAATAAATATGTCTACAAATTAATCAAATACAGTATTGTTGTCATAAAGCATTGTGGGTAAACTGGAACCAGCGATGCCTGAGCCGTACTGCCTTTCCAAGAATCATCATCAAGCTCTTGGCAACATCCCCCCAAAAAGTCCTCTTCAATTCTGGGAGAAAACCTTCCCACAACAAGCACTATAGCATTACATGATACTGTACAGACACATTAGCCAGGCTGCCAGACAAAATGACACAAACTAATCTTAGTTTGTTCCCCATATTTAAATAGTTGCATGGCTTTCAGCTCCCTGGAGGAATGTCTAACAATGTGGCGAGGAGCTTCTGAGAGGATGTGAATTAAAGATAAAGCCAACACGGCCACTGTATGTCTGTCTCTGTTCCACAACCATCTGGACGTTCAATATTACATCCTGTCTTTCATGCTGATTCTGATCAGCGTTTTGACAGTTCTATCGGGATGGATCCATGCCAAAGTCATAGCGGCTGACTTGAATGCATTTGTTTGATGTCACAGTGTCTCGCTTCTCCTGTTCGAGCCACGCCATAGCCCTAAATGATGTGCATCACAGACATCACAGCTGGGGTATGGGTGATGAAGACACAACCAAGCACTCCGCTGTTGAGCATCTCTTAGATGTAATGTGACTGACTGTAACAGCACTCTGCTGTTGAGCATCTCTTAGATGTAATGTGACTGACTGTAACAGCAACTCTGCTGTTGAGCATCTCTTAGATGTAATGTGACTGACTGTAAGCACTCTGCTGTTGAGCATCTCTTAGAGTAATGTGACTGACTGTAACAGCACTCTGCTGTTGAGCATCTCTTAGATGTAATGTGACTGACTGTAACAGCACTCTGCTGTTGAGCATCTCTTAGATGTAATGTGACTGACTGTAACAGCACTCTGCTGTTGAGCATCTCTTAGATGATAATGTGACTGACTGTAACAGCACTCTGCTGTTGAGCATCTCTTAGATGTAATATGACTGACTGTAACATGACAGAGACTTCACTTTAAACATGTACAGTGTATAGCATTTAACAGGCAGACCTAGGTTTTGAGTATCTTGTAATAAAAACACTTTTTTTGCATATTCAAGTACTTTTATTTGAGTATTTGAATGGTTATTTGAGAAAAACAAATAGTTGACCAAATAGTTTAACCAAATACCTTGGTTAAATATATGGGAGTGTTAGAAACCTTTAAAACCTTTCCAAGTGTATTTCCAAATACATCAAAATAGTCAACTACTTGTCTTTTCAAATAAAAGATATCTGAATAGTTCATTCAAATGTATGTGAAAGTAATTGAGATATTTGAAATAATATTTGAACCCAGGTCTGTTAAAAGATCACATCCTTACACAGTGGAATTATCAATGATTAAATATGATTAAATATTCCAGCTAATATAGATAATAAGTACAGCTGAAAAGAAAACTAGCAGGTGGACAATTAAGGGGGAAAATAATACAATTTATTTTCAGAATTTGACATTTCAGAATCTCTTTCTCTTCTGCAAATCAGTATAACAAATGGATACAATAATTCTATACAGATGGATTGAATTAACATTCAGTGTATTCCAGACAACTCTTTTATACCATTGGGTATGAATCCTCTCGGTCACTGAAAACACATGCCAAGACTATTAAGGACAAATAGTCCACTAGAGATATAAAGAGCATGTTAATCCCATGTGATCTAACTGGTAGTGATCCTATTAATAGTCACAGTACAGCACCATCCCAGCACTGGACTAGTGAAGATGAATTAACATAATCATTGCATTATTATAATAATTGTGCTAGTCTGTCTATGCTACTTACTGTAATGCATAGCATAACAGAGACACCTAACAGCATTCTACACACAGTAGATAATGCCACACAACACACACCGTGTGACCTGGAAGTTTGAGAAGGTGTCATGTTGTTTGCATGTGGTCGTAACAGTTTATTGTCATAGTAATGATCATATATTTGTGCTTACATGTGCATTTACCATCACCATTCCACCAACACGCATGCACGCACACACACACACGCACGCACGCGCACGCACGCACGCGCACGCACACACACACATCAAAAGGTTCTCTTATCTGAGAGCATGTTTTCTTCCTCTTAAGCAGTGCCCTCCTCTGACAACACAAGGAAGTGCATGAGACAGAACTGACCACATCTACTTTAATCAGCGAGGGAACGCACCGATTTCGCATGTGTTGCTCTGTTGCTCATTAAGAAAAATKAGATTTCAGTCTTGGGGGTGTGGTTCGATATGGCAGTTACTGATGTTTGTCCCCCATGAGACACCATAGGAACAAAGCCAGTATCACATCCTAGAAATAGTCTGAATGAATCTAACTCAAGAAATCTGTCATTAATTTTGACGTTTTTGCCGAGGAGGTTTTAGCCAGATGTAAAATTGCGTGACTAAGGTGCTTGGTGCAGCATTTCTCAAGTAAAAAAAATTGTGACGTGTTGTCTTATGTAAACAAAGTCAGATCCGCTGTGCTGCTGAGGGGGTCTGTCTCACTGTCTGTGTGTTCTGCGGTAGGTTTGGTTAGAGCCGCAGCTGTGTATCGCAAGTGAACATTGTCAAAATCAAAACCCAACACTCAAGTAAGTCATGACGAATTAACTTACAAAACTCAGATTTGGACGAGACTTACTTCATGACCAGAATTATCCCATTTACACTTTGCAGTACATTTTGACATTAGAATAAATGTGTCTGACTAATATAGATGCAACATAGGACGCTTTCTATTAGACACATTCTTTATTGCCTTCAGTTCGGCTTTAACAATCTAGTTCAACAGTCTAAAGGGGAATATCTATGACTCAGAGGTGGTTGACAAGCATATAAAAAGTAGAAATCTGGTATGTTATTTGAGCACAAAATATATTGTAGGGAAATACTCGGGAAAAGGAATGAGAGCAGAACTCTGTAAGGTGTTATAGTTGATGTTGTTGTCCTGCAGACCTCTGGGAGTGGATGATTTCAATTCCTGTGAGCTGCTCTTCAGAACAGAACAAGGTGTGGGACGTCACTAAAGATAGACTCTGACTATGATTGGTTGCAGCCAAATATGCACCAGTCGTCTTTCACACTCACAGCAACAGCAATAACAACATTTGGACAACGACATGATTTTATATATTTTTTTTTTATAACAGATTAAAAGCAGATTTAAAATCAAAAGCTATTTTGAAAAGGTTTTCAAACTTGTGATATGAGCATGAGTATCATCAGCTTGAAAATGACAGATTTAACAATTGGCATGTAACACAGGTAAAACACCTGGAAGTGCTTCCTCTCCAAGGTCTTTAAAACCTGAACGTGGCCTCACTGCTACAGTAACCCTGCCAGAGGTCAACCACCCACAGTAAGTAATCCCTACCAGACTACAACCACCCACAGTAAGTATCCATGCCAGGACAACCACCCACAGTAAGTTTCCAGCCAGAGGACAACCACCACAGTAGGTATCCCTACCAGACTACAACCACCCACAGTAAGTATCCATGCCAGAGACAACCACCCACAGTAAGTATCCATGCCAGAGGTCAACCACCCACAGTAGGTATCCACGCCAGAGGTCAACCACCACAGTAGGTATCCCGCCAGAGGACAACCACCCACAGTAGGTATCCCTGCCAGAGGTCAACCACCCACAGTAAGTATCCCTACCAGACTACAACCACCCACAGTAAGTATCCCTGCCAGAGGTCAACCACCCACAGTAAGTATCCCTGCCAGAGGACAACCACCCACAGTAGGTATCCCTACCAGAGGACAACCACCACAGTAGTATCCCTGCCAGAGGACAACCACCCACAGTAGGTATCCCTACCAGAGGACAACCACCCACAGTAGGTATCCCTGCCAGAGGACAACCACCCACAGTAGGTATCCATGCCAGAGGTCAACCACCCACAGTAAGTATCCCTACCAGACTACAACCACCCACAGTAAGTATCCCTGCCAGAGGTCAACCACCCACAGTAAGTATCCCTACCAGACTACAACCACCACAGTAGTATCCCTGCCAGAGGACAACCACCCACAGTAAGTATCCCTGCCAGACTACAACCACCCACAGTAAGTATCTCTGCCAGAGGACAACCACCCACAGTAAGTATCCTGCCAGAGGTCAACCACCCACAGTAAGTATCCCTGCCAGAGGACAGCCACCCACAGTAGGTATCCCTGCCAGAGGACAACCACCCACAGTAAGTATCCCTGCCAGAGGTCAACCACCCACAGTAGGTACCCTGCCAGATGACACCACCCACAGTAGGTATCCCTACCAGAGGACAACCACCCACAGTAGGTATCCCTGCCAGAGGACAACCACCCACAGTAGGTATCCCTGCCAGAGGACAACCACCCACAGTAAGTATCCCTGCCAGAGGACAACCACCCACAGTAGGTATCCCTGCAGATGACAACCACCCACAGTAGGTATCCCTGCCAGATGACAACCACCCACAGTAGGTATCCCTACCAGAGGACAACCACCCACAGTAGGTATCCCTGCCAGAGGACAACCACCCACAGTAGGTATCCCTGCCAGAGGATAACCACCACAGTAAGTATCCCTGCCAGAGGACAACCACCCACAGTAGGTATCCTACCAGAGGACAACCACCCACAGTAAGTATCCCTGCCAGACGACAACCACCCACAATAAGTATCCCTTCCAGAGGTCAACCACCCACAGTATGTATCCCTGCCCAAGGACAACCACCCACAGTAAGTATCCCTGCCAGAGGTCAACCACCCACAGTAGGTATCCCTACCAGAGGACAACCTACAGTAAGTATCCCTGCCAGACGACAACCACCCACAGTAGGTATCCCTTCCAGAGGACAACCACCCACAGTAGGTATTCCTGTCAGAGGACAACCACCCAGAGTAGGTATCCCTGCCAGAGACAACCACCCAGAGTAGGTATCCTGTCAGAGGACAACCACCCACAATAGGTATCCTGCCAGAGGACACCACCCAGAGTAGGTATCCCTGCCAGAGGACAACCACCCAGAGTAGGTATCCCTGCCAGAGGTCAACCACCCACAGTAGGTATCCCTGCCCAAGGACAACCACCACAGAAGTATCCCTGCCAGAGGACAACCACCCACAGTAAGTATCCCTGCCCAAGGACAACCACCCACAGTAGGTATCCCTGCCCAAGGACAACCACCCACAGTAAGTATCCCTGCCAAGGACAACCACCCACAGTAGGTATCCCTACCAGAGGACAACCACCTACAGTAGGTATCCCTGCCAGACGACAACCACCCACAGTAGGTATCCCTGCCAGAGATCAACCACCCACAGTAAGTATCCCTGCCAGACGACAACCACCCACAGTAGGTATCCCTGCCAGAGATCAACCACCCACAGTAGGTATCCCTGCCAGAGGACAACCACCCACAGTAGGTATCCCTGCCAGAGGACAACCACCCACAGTAAGTATCCCTGCCAGAGATCAACCACCCACAGTAAGTAGCTACATCAAAGCAAAAAGTAATTAAAGCTCCCAGTTGGTCAATCAGCATTCATGACTGGATTCATCTCAGTGTGCTATACAGCTCCTGTCACGGGGTGATGTCTTACCTGCTCTCTCCATGGCTCCTTCTTCTTGACTAGCTGTGTGGTGTGGTGCGTGTGTGGTGTGTTGTGATTGTGGTGTGGTGTGGTGTGTTGTGTGTGTGTGTGTGTGTGTGTTTGGTGTGGTGTGTAGGGTGTGTGGATTTGGGTGTGTGTGTGTGTGTGGTGTGTGTGTAGCGTGCTGTGTGGTGTGGTGTGTGTGGTGCGGTGGGTGTGTGGTGGTGTGGTGTGTGGTGGTTGTGTTGTGTGTGTGTGTGTGTGGTGTGGTGTGTAGTGTGTGTGTGTGGGGTATGTGTGTGTAGTCGGTGTGTGTGTGTGTGGTGTGTGTGTGTGTGTTGGTGTGGTGTGTGTTGTGTGCTGTGTGTGTGGTGTGTGTGTGTGTGTGTGTTGTTGTTGCTGTTTGTTTGGTGTGGTGTTTTGTGTGGTGTGGTATGTCTGTATGCCACCTGATATTAACCCCCCCCACCTTGACCTCCAGCAAGCAGCCTCGACCTGTCATCCATGGTGCATCTGTGCCCCCCCGCCCCCCCTGAGTGCGTGTCTCTGGGATGAGATCACTTTGTCTACCCCTCCCCCCCCTGCCTCCACCTTCCTCCACCTGCCTTCCCCTGCCTCATCCTGCCTCCACATTCCTTTCTCTGCCACCACCTGCCTCCACGTTCCTTTCCCTGCCTTCCCCTGCCGCCACCTGCTTCCACCTGCCTTCCCCTACTTCCACCTGCTCCACCTTTCTCCACTGCCTCCACCTGCCTTTCCTGCCTCCACCTGCCTCCACCTTTCTTCCACTGCCTCTATCTACCTCCACTGCCTCTACCTGCCTTCCCCTCCTTCCACCTGCCTTTTCCTGCCTCCACATGCCTCCACCTGTTCTCCTGCCCCACCGCCTCCACCTGCCTCCACCTGCCTTCCCTCCTTCCACCTGCCCCCCTGCCTCCACATGCCCCCACCTGCCTTCCCCTGCCCCCACCTGCCTCCACCTGCCAGAGCCTACAAGGACAGGAGACACTGCAGCTCAAGTCTCAGTGAAGTAGATTGGACTCACTAACTTACAAAAATAAATCGGGCCAATTGTTTTTCTTGGTTACAACAAAGACCACAACCTAAATCACAACAACAAAACATCTTTAAACACAACCAGACACAAGCAGATCATCACATCCCCCTGAGACTCTAACCCAGATGCTTATAAGAAATCCCGCTATACCCTCCGAYGAACCATCAAACAGGCAAATGTTCAATACAGGACTAAGATTGAATCCTACTACACCGGCTCTGACGCTCCTCGGATGTGGCAGGGCTTGTAAACTATTACGGACTACAAAGGGAAGCACAGCTGCGAGCTGCCCAGTGACATGAGCCTACCAGACAAGCTAAATGACTTCTATGCGCGCTTCGAGGCAAGCAACACTAATGCATGTATGAGAGTACCAGCTGTTCCAGACGACTGTATGATCACACTCTCCGTAGCAGATGTGAGTAAGASCTTGAAACAGCTCAACAGTCACAAGGCCGCAGGGCCAAACAGATTACCAGGACGTTTACTCAGAGCATGCGCTGACCAACTGGCAGGTGTCTTCACTGACATTTTCAACCTGTCCCTGACCGAGTCTGTAACACCAACATGTTTCAAGCACACCACCATAGTTCCTGTGACCAAGAACACTAAGGTAACCTGCCTAAATGACTACCGACCTGTAGCACTCATGTCTGTAGCCATGAAGTACTTTGAAAGACTGGTCATTGCTCACATCAACACCATTATCCCAGAAACCCTAGACCGACTCCAATTTGCATACCGCCCCAATAGATCCACAGATGACGCAATCTCTATTGCACTCCACACTGCCCTTCCACACCTGGACGAAAGGAACACCTATGTGAGAATGCTATTCATTGACTACAGCTCAGCGTTCAACACCGTAGTGCCCTCAAATCTCATTACTAAGCTAAGGATCCTGGAACTAAACACCTCCCTCTGCAACTGGATCCTGGACTTCCTGACGGGCCGCCCCCAGGTGGTAAGGGTAGGTAACAACACATCTGCCACGCTGATCSTCAACATTGGGGCCCCTCAGGGGTGCGTGCTCAGTCCCCTCCTGTACTCCCTGTTCACCCATCACTGCATGGCCAGGAAYGACAACAACACCATCATTAAGTTTGCAGACAACACAACAGTGGTAGGCCTGACCACCGACAACGATGAGACAACCTATAGGGTGGAGGTCAGAGACCTGGCAATGTGGTGCCAGGATAACAACCTCTCCCTCAACGTGATCAAGACAAAGGGGATGRTCGTGGACTACAGGAAAAGGAGGGCCAAGCACACACCCATTCTCATCGATGAGGCTGTAGTGGAGCAGGTTGAGAGCTTCAACTTCCTTGGTGTTCAAATCACCAATGAACTATTATGGTCCAAACACACCAAGACATTCATGAAGAGGGCACAACAACGCCTACTCCCCCTCAGGAGACTGAAAAGATTTGGCAAAAATTTCTACAGCTACACCATCGAGAGCATCCTGACTGGTTGCATCACCGCCTGGTATGGCAAATGCTCAGCCTCCAACCTCAAGGCACCACAGAAGGTAGTACGTACGGCCCAGTACATTACTGGGGCCAAACTTCCTGCCAACCAGGACCTCTATACCAGGCGGTGTCAGAGGAAGGCCCTAAAAATGTCCAAAGACTCCAGCCAGCCTAGACATAGACTATTCTCTCKATCAGGTATGAAGGTAAGACCCAGATGCAGACCACGTCGAATAAATAGTTTAATATACCAACAGSGACAGGCAATAGACAGGTCAAGGCAGGCAGGGGTCGGTAACCAGAGGTGGGGCAACGGTACCGGCGGCAGGCAGGCTCAGGGTCAGGGTAAGGCAGAGGTCGGTAATCCAGAGGGGAGTAAAGGTACAGGTCGACAGGCAGGCTCAGGGTCAGGGGCMGGCAGAGTGGTTAGGCAGGCGGTCTCAGAGTCAGGACAGGCAAGGGTCAAAACCAGGAGGACGAGAAAAGAGAGACTGGAAAAAGCAGGAGCTGAGACACAAAACGCTGGTTGACTTGAACAAACAAGACGAACTGGCAACAGACAAACAGAGAACACAGGTAATATAAATACACAGGGGATAATGGAGAAGATGGGCGACACCTGGAGGGGGGTGGAGACAATCACAAAGACAGTGTCACAGTTGCGTGTATAAGTGGCAGGGAAGTCAGGCGCAGGAGAGTCAAATAGAGTGTAGAATGGAGTTTTTTAATTATAGTCCCAGTAATCTGCTCCATAACACTCATAGGAAAACATAAAACAAATATGGGTACGATGACCCGTCGCACACCTATACACATAAACACAACACTTGACAAAGAACAATCTCTGACAAAGACATGAGGGGAAACAGAGGGTTAAATACACAATAGGTAATGGATGGGATTGAAAACAGGTGTGTGGGAAGACAAGACAAAACCAATGGAAAATGAAAAATGGATCGATGATGGCTAGAAGACCGGTGACGTCGACCGCCGAACACCGCCCGAACAAGGAGAGGCAACGACTTCGGCAGAAGTCGTGACAGACAGGTGAAACAGATCAGGGTGTGACACTCTCTGCTACTGCACAGCAAGCGGTACCGGAGCGCCAAGTCTAGGTCCAAAAGGCTTCTCAACAGCTTCTACCCCCAAGCCATAAAACAGCTAATCAAATGGTTACCCAGACTATTTGCATTGACCCCCCCCCCACATCCCCATTGTTTAAACTGCTGTTACTCTGTATATTATCATGCATAGTCACTTTACCTCTACCTGCATGTATATATTACCTCAATTACCTCAAATAACCTGTGCCCCCGCACATTGACTCTGTACCGGTACCCCCTGTATATAGCCTCGCTACTGTTATTTTACTGTTGCTCTTTAATCATTTGTTATTTTTCTATTTTCTTCTATTTTATGTATTTATGTATTTTTTACTGCAGTTTAATTTTGTTAATATTTTCTCAACTGCATTGTTAAACTGCATTGTTGGTTAAGGGCTTGTAAGTAAGCATTTCACTGTAAGGCCTACACCTGTTGTATTCGGCACATGTGACAAATAACATTTGATTTGATTTGATTTGATCTCTCCCCATTTCATCTCGTTAAATATCATCCTACAGCTGTGCAGATCTCCACTGTTTCGCCCAGCACTATTTTGCTGATTAACAACAACTCGTCATAGCCTGTAGGGGCCGGAGCAGAACAGAACAGAACAGATCAGAGCAGATCAGAACAGATCAGATTACATCAGAACGGTGCAGATCAGATTGGATTAGATCAGAACAGAGCAGAGTAGATCAGAGCGGAAAAGAGCAGAACAGAACAGATTAGATCAGAACAGATCAGATCAGACTACATCAGAACAGATCAGATTAGATGAGAACAAAGCTTGGCTGGAGAGCAGAGGCAGAAGAAGATACAAATATAGTATACTGTCATTACCTCAAAGTCCAGCCAAGGTGCAGGAATAAAGTAATTAATTCGTTATTCTGCCACGCTTGGAGGACACTGGAAGTTGAAGAGAACTACAGACAGTCTATTTTTAATGGGCAGCGAGCAAAGAGACATTAATGTCTCTTGTCTGTACAGTCACCAAATGGCCATTGCTTGGTTAACTGTAAGCTCTATTTTGGGACCTTAGGCTCCCACATTTAATTAAAAGTCCATTATCACCTCTTGATGTTACTGAGCTGAACTGCAGCCCATACAGTCCAGATCTTCTGTTTTATTGGTCTTAAATGGCTAAATGACATGATTTCACACATTCTGTCTTTCTAGATGGCTAATAAGRGAAGTTATTAGGGAACTATTGAGAAGTTTAGATGTCTATGAAGAAAATATCCCATTCTATAGTTATTACCCACTGGGTGCAGACGTCAGTTCAACATCTAGTTTTGATTGACATTTGGTTGAGTTGTCAACTAACGTGAAATCAACAAACAAATGCCAAATGTTATTGGATTTATGTTCAAAGTTGGGTGAAAAAAATTATACATTCCCTTACGTTGATGACTTTTTGCAAAGCCAATCAGTTTTCCATTTTCAAAGTCATCACAGATTTATTTTATTTTTTATTAAGTTGAAACAGCGTTGATTCAGCGTTGATTCAACCAGTTTTTTCCCAGTGGGTAGGCTTGTGTTTTTCTAAACACGATAGTGACCTAAACTCTTTTACAGTCAATAGTAATCATTCAATCAGTGAAAATGGAAACCTCACATCACACCACTGAAAACCACTACAAATAAAAACCTCACATCACACCACTGAAAAATGAACAGCATATCTGTATTTAATTATGTCTGCGACACTGTCAGTCAACACACTGTGTGTTTTACCTAAACACACACACACACACACAAAGACGGCAACTTGAGCAGACCTTGTGGCAGACCTTGCAGACAAACTGTTGTTTAGGCGGCACATTAATATTCAAAAGGCCGCACTGCCAAAGCACCTTGAGCAGACGCACACTGGCACACGTCTCTGATGGCCTGAGTGAGCAGTCACAGTAGCAGCACGAACCCTAGCATGCACAGGATGGAGGGAGGGGGGTAGGGAGGTAGGGAGGGGGAGAGAGAGACAGAGAGACAGAGAGAGAGAGAGAGAGAGAGAGAGAGAGGGAGAGAGAGAGCTAGCTGAGTTCCCCTTCACTTCCCAGCACCCCTCTCCTTCATTGTTGCCTCAATGAGTGCGGGCAGGGCAGGGCCCGGCTCCCCTGGCAGAATCTAAGTGGCTTGCTGGCATATGGTGTAACCTCCATTTGAGTGCTAAAAGCTGAAAATTGTTTTTGTGGAGCAGATGTTGGCGGGCACGGAAAAAGGCACAGCTGACTGGGACGAACAGCTGGGAACGGTGTGTGTGACCCACATACAGCCAAAGTAGTGGCCGTCTAAGGGCCCCTGCCAAATGGAGAGACAGAATGGGAAGTTTGTTACCCCTTTTGCCTTTCCTTATTTTTCATACTAGCCTCATGTAGGCTACCTGGGGCGGCAGGTAGTGGTTCGAGCGTTGGACTAGTAACTGAAAGGTTGCCAGATCGAATCCCCGAGCTGACTGTTAACCCAGTGTTCCTAGGCCGTCATTGAAAAKAAGAATTTGTTCTTAACTGACTTGCCTAGTTAAATAAAATAAAATATCAGAGCATGGTTTGAGGGCATGTTCCTTCAAATCGGAACATTTCGTGAGTTCACTTTGCCGTATGAATTCTGGGACATGTAGTCTACCACAATAGAAAACCAACAAACCTGCAGTTCAAGTTACCCCTCAGAAAATAATGCTAATATGCTAGATCCCTGTTATAAATGGGAGTTAAATGAGCGTTCATGGCTGATTTGAGTTAATGGGAAAGAAACGAGGACACTTAGGGATCCTGATTTCCCCAAACCCAGAAGTGTCCTGTTGCCAACAGTGGACAAATGAAGATTACGCTGAGATTATAATAAGGATGCCAAAGCCATTATGCAGTCTACTTTGACAAATGTTGTGTCTCTCTGCAAGCAGATGGGACCAGGAGTTTGGGTGGGGAGACAGGCAGAAGATCCTTCACCCAGTTGGCTGGTAGGGCTGGGGGATAAACGGATAGCGAGCGGCTCCTCAGTCAGGATAACAATCAGAGACAAAATGGTGGCTAGGTCTGTGTCATGGTGTTTATTGTTACAGAAGACATCAATGCATCACACTGACGAAAGCTGAGTACCGGAACATTCGTTGAGTCTTAATATCTGGGAGTATGACAGAGTGTCTGACTATCTTATCATTGTTTCTCATGAAATGCATCATTAGCATGTAACTGATTAGCAATAAACAAATGGTGCTGTCTGCAGTCTGCAAAATAACGTTGAATATTGATCAATTTATGTGATCAAATACAGTGAAAACATGAATACCTCATATTGAAATGATTTATGTTTTATTTTATTTTTAGACTTTTGATCATTATTTTGAATAATCTATTGTCAACCTTCACCTGGCGTGTTCTTAGCCAGATTCAATTCACTCCCCTGCTCCTTAATGGGTGTTACCTGTAACACCTATTCCCTAGGTACCAAAGGATGTCAGCACCTTGACCACCCTTCCTCTCTCGGCTGTCAGTCAAAGCCAGCCCATAGATTTAGATGGGAATGAGCTCTCTGGTTTCAGCCACTTTATTACTAGGGTGTTAAACGACATGCCATCGGCACAAGCACAGCAAACAGACTTGGGCCGCCCCTTTAAAGAACTCTCTGTGTCTGTGTCTGTGTCTCTGTCTGTGTGTGTCTCTCTCTGGTGGTGTGATGGTGGTGTGTGTGTGTGTGTGTGTGTGTGTGTGTGTGGTGTGTGTGTGTGTGTGTGTTGTGTGTGTGTGTGTGTGTGTGTGTGTGTGTGTGTGTGTGTGTGTTGTGTGTGTCTGGTCCCCGAGGAGAGGGAGAATCACCTTGCTGCAGTAGTGTGTGATGGACACTAGAGAGAAAGGGGGAGGAGATGAGAACATGCGTCCTGCAAAGGGATCAGGGACCAGGACTCTGCTAATTACTACAGAATTCAACATTCAACTACTTGAATGGATTTGAATCCAAAAATGTAGAATGAATGGGTAACACTTTACTTGACACCAAGAGTCATAACACATTATGACACGGTCATAACCATGTCATAATATGTCATAACAGCTGACATAACTTGTCATGAACTGTCATAATATGGTCAAAACACTGTCATGACCCATATATTTACACCTGTTGTGACATATATTGCATTATCTTATGGCTGGTTATGACACCTACATAAGAGTTTCTAAAACCACMTTTATTCAAATGTATTTTTTCCCTGACAAGAAGTTTCCTTTCATCTGAACGTTTACCTCTTAAGTCCTTTGTTGTTGTTGTAATGAATTCTTTACAGTCATGTTTTTTCCATCACATTTTAAATAACTTGTTGAAAATACACTTTATAACAATGTCAAGAAGCATTATGACCATCGTAATCATATAAGCCAGATAGGCCTGTCACGTACATGCCCTTATGTCAGTCACAAAGAGGCTGTCTTGTCCTGCTCCTGAAATCTGCTCCTGCATTCATCCCAGTCATCAGACAGAGCATTGGGGTAGGTGCATGTCTGACATCAATGTGTGCTCAATTACAATGATCATTTAATATGGTACATTTCTGAAAATGTTATATAACATAAACATACTGTTGACACATAGGCTATGGTGTAATGGAAGGTTTTGCCTTATGTGGTAGGTTTTGTGGGTTTTGACACAGCCATAAAATAACGCAATATATGTCACAACAAGTCTAAATATATGGGTCATGACAGTGTTTTGACGATTTATGACAGGTTATGACAAGTTATGTCAGCTGTTATGACACATTATGACATGGTTATGACATATGACAAAACATGTTATGACGCTGGGTGTCAAGTGAAGTGTTACCAATGAATGTTACATGCATTATAACAATTCTGTAGATCATATATGTTACATTTAGAATTGATTTGACAGTAGAGTATATCATTGGTCATCACTAGACATGTTAAAAAATGAATAGTGAAAACAACTTACATACACATACACACACCCAACCACAGCCCCATGCCCTGAGACAGACCCACAGTCAACACAGACCTACAGTCTACACAGACCAACAGTCAACACAGACCTATATTCTACACAGACCTAGTCTACACAGACCTACAGTCTTCAACACACCTACAATCTACAACACACCTACAGTCTACACACACCTACAGTCTACAACACACCTACAGTCTACACACACCTATAGTCTACAACACACCTACAGTCTACACACACCTACGGTCTACACAGACCACACCTGTATTGGCCATACCTCTAAGCAGAACACTCCCTAATCCAGGTCCATGGTGACATCTAACCTGCTGGGTAGCATGACCCAGAGCCTCCGGGACAAGGGTTACAGCACTGTAGATTAAACATTATCACTAAGAATGGAACTCCCGTCTATATCTTGGGAGTCTCAACATCAGATATAAAGTCACATTTTGCTGCCATGACAGAAAAGAGCATGTACAGGGTGTGTGTGTGTGTGTGTGTGTGTGTGTGTGTTGTGTGTGTGCGAGACATCCTGAGTCTACATTACAGTATAAGTCAGTTCCATCCCCATCCTTCATCCCATCCTTCCATCTTTCCAGCAGGCCAGCACTCACCAGCACATATCAGCTGACTTGATGGACATGCTTCCTCAGCGCTCACGGCCTCATATCACTGACTGTGATGGACACTGCTCCTCACGCTCACGCCTCATATCACCCTGATTGTGATGGAACATGTTCCCTCAGCGCTCATCCACATATCAGCCTGATGTGATGGACACATGCTTCTCACGCTCACGCCTCATATCAGCCTGCTGTGATGGACACATGCTCCCTCAGCGCTCACGCCTCATATCAACCTGACTGTGATGGAACATGCTCCCTCAGCGCTCACGCCACATATCGCCTGACTGGATGGACACATGCTCCTCAGCGTCACGCGCTTATCTCAGCCTGACTGTGATGGACACATGCTCCCTCAGCGCTCACGCCTCATATAGACCTGACTGTGATGGACACATGCTTCCTCATCGCTCACGCCTCATATCAGCCTGACTGTGATGGAACATGCTCCCTCAGCGCTCAGCCTCATATCAGCCTGACTGTGATGGACACATGCTTCTCACGCTACGCTCATCATCAGCTGACTGTGTATGGACACATGCTCCTCAGCGCTCACGCCACATATTCAGCCTGACTGTGATGGACACATGCTCCCTCAGCGCTCACGCCTCATATCAGCCTGATGTGATGCGACACAGCTCCCTCAGCGCTCACTGCCTCACTATCGCCTGACTGTGATGCACAGCTCCTCCTCAGCGCTCACTCCTCATATCAAGCCTGACTGTGATGGACACATGCTTCTCAGCGCTCACGCCGCTTCATATCAGCCTGACGTGTGATGGACACATGCTCCCTCAGCGCTCCACGCCCATATCAGCCTGACTGTATGACACACATGCTTCCTCAGCGCTCACGCACTATCAGCCTGACTGTGATTGACACATGCTTCCTCGCGCTCCACGCCTCATATCAGCCTGACTGTGATGACACATGCTTCCTCAGCGCTCACGCCTCATACAGCCTGACTGGTGATGGACACATTCTCCTCAGCGCTCACTCCACATATCAGCCTGTACTGTGATGACACATGCTCCCTCAGCGCTCAGCCACATATCAGCCTGACCGTGATGGACACATGCTCCTCAGCCTCACGCCACATATCAGCCTGACTGTGATGGACACATGCTTCCTCACGCTCACGCCTCATATCAGCCTCACTTGTGATGACACATGCTCTCCTCAGCGCTCACGCCTCATATCAGCCTGACTTGATGGACACATGCTCCCTCAGCGTTCACGCCTCTATATCAGCCTGACTGTGATGGACACATGCTTCCTCAGCGCTCACGCCTCATATCAGCCTGACTGTGATGGACACATGCTTCTCCAGCGTCACGCTCATATCAAGCCTGACTTGATGGACACATGCTTCCTCAGCGCTCACGCCCTCATATCAGCCTGACTGTGATGGACACATGCTTCCTCAGCGCTCACGCCTCATATCAGCCTGACTGTGATGGACACATGCTCCTCAGCGCTCACGCCTCATATCAGCCTGACTGTGATGACACATGTTCCCAGCGCTCACGCCACATATCAGCCTGACTGTGATGACACATGCTCCCTCAGCGCTCACGTCCCATATCAGCCTGACTGTGATGGACACATGCTCCCTCAGCGCTCACGCCTCATATCAGCCTGACTGTGATGACACATGCTTCCTCACGCTCACGCCTCTATCAGCCTGACTGTGATGGAACAATCTTCCTCCACGCTCAGCCCCATATCAGCCTGACTGATGACACATGCTCCCTCAGCGCTCACGCCACATTAGCCTAGACTGTGATGACACATGCTCCCTCAGCGCTCACGCCTCATATCAGCCTGACTGTGATGGACACATGCTTCCTCAGCGCTCACCCTCATATCAGCCTGTACTTGGCCGCGT
>NC_036867.1:1979186-1983516 GCF_002910315.2 Salvelinus sp. IW2-2015
CAGCATACACACACACACACACACACACACACACACACACACACCACACACACCACACACACACACACACACACACACACACACACACACACACACACACACACACACACACACACACACACACACACACACACACACACACACACACTCCAATGCTCTTCTCTGAGGTTAACCGCAGATTGAATGTCCGTTGCTTTGACCAAGTTATGAATACAGATCGGAGCCCATAACTGACAGCCCAGTCTGACGGGCCCCTGGGGGCCTCTGGGTGAGGCTGTGTACGGTAGTCTTGACAGAGGCACAGTGAATGCTGAGGGGTCAGCTGACTCACCCAGACCTTCTGCTGCTGTACAGGTGAACAGACAGGAGAGGAGACAGACGGGAGAGGAGACAGACAGGTGAGGAGACAGACAAGAGAGCAGACAGACAGACAGACAGACAGACAGACAGACAGCACAGACAGACAGACAGACAGACAGACAGACAGACAGACAGACAGACAGGACAGACAGACAGACAGGGACAGACAGGTGAGGAGAAAGACAGGAAGATGTACAGGAGAGCAGACAGGACAGGTGAGGAGTCAGACATTGTTTTTTTCATTTAGTTTCTTGTGTATTCGACGCAGAGTGCCAAATAAAGATATATTTGATTTGATTTGAGAGCAGACAGACAGACAGACAGCAGACAGACAGACAGACAGACAGACAGACAGCAGACAGACAGACAGACAGACAAGACAGACAGACAGACAGGAGAAAGAGACAGACAGGAGAAGAGAAAGACAGACAGGTGAAAGAGACAGACAGGGAGAGAAGAAGACAGGAAGGAGACAGACAGGTGAGGAGACAGACAGACAGGTGAAGACACAGACAGGAGAGGAAGAAGACAGGAAGGAGACAGACAGTGAGGTGAGCAGACAGAAGAGGAGACAGGCAGGTGAGGAGACAGACAGACAGCCAGGTGAAGAACAGACAGGAGAGGAAGAAGACAGGAGGAGACAGACAGGTGAGGAGACAGACAGACAGTGAGGACAGACAGGAGAGGAAGAAGACAGGAAGGAGACAGACAGGTGATGAGACAGACAGACAGGTGAAGAGACAGACAGGAGAGAAAAGACCGGAAGAGACAGACAGGTGATGAGACAGACAGACAGGTGAAAGACAGACAGGAGAGAAGAAGACCGGAAGGAGACAGACGGTGATGAGACAGACAGACAGGTGAAGAGACAGACAGGAGAGGAAGAAGACCGGAAGGAGACAGACAGGTGATGAGACAGACAGACAGGTGAAGAGACAGACAGGAGAGGAAGAAGACCGGAAGGAGACAGACAGGTGAGTGAGCACAAGCTGGTGGAGTGTGTAGAGGCCCTGTGGACTGGGCCATGTTGTTACATGCCACAGGGCCTCCCTGTCTGACTAGTGACTACTGAGCATGTCACAAAACTGTACTACACGGGTATCTAAATAAAGTTGTCTCCAGTTGCTCCATAAAGTCCATGTGCATGTAATCACTTTAGCAGTATTTCCTTAGCCGTGTGGTGTGTGTGTGGTGTGTGTGCGTGTTTTGTGTGTGTGTGTGTGGTGTGTGTGTGTGTGTGTTGTGTGTGTGTGTGTGTGTGTGTGTGTGTGTGTGTGTGTGTGTGTGTGTGTGTGTGTGTGTGGGTGTGTGTGTGGGCCCGACGTTCTTTTGAGAAGAAAATAAAATCTACAGAAGAGACAGGAATGCTTATGGGGAGGTGTTGCTGTATATATTCAGAGCCATATCTCTGTAATGCTTAGAGAAGATCTTGTGTCAATTGCTGTTGAAGTGCTGTGGTTGCAGGTTCACTTGGCACATCTAAAGCCTTTCTTTTGGGGTGTTGCTATAGGCCACCAAGAGCTAACAGTCGGTATCTAAATAATATGTGTGAAATGCTTGATAGTGTATGTGATGTAAACAGAGAGGTCTATTTTCTTGGGGACCTGAATACTGACTGGTTTTCATCAAGCTGTCCGCTCAAGAGGAAGCTTCTCACTGTAACCAGTGCCTGTAATCTGGTTCAGGTTATTAATCAACCTACCAGGGTGTTTACAAACACTACAAGAACAACATCCTCCACATGTATCGATCACATTTTTACTAATACTGTAGAAATGATGTGGCCAAACTCAACAAAAAGAAGAACAAACTGTATTATGAAGCCAAGATCAATGATGTTAAGAATGAGGGGGAAAAACTTTGGAGTACTTTAAATGAAATGATGGGCAGAAAGACAAATTCAATTCCATCTTTCATCGAATCAGATGGCTTATTCATCACAAAACCATTTGATGTTGCCAATTATTTTAATGATTACTTCATTGGCAAAGTTAGCAAACTTAGGCAGGAAATGCCAACAACGAACAGTGAGCCATCGTATAAATGCATAAAAAAACTAATAATGAAATAAAAGTTAGAATTTTGTCAAGTTAGTGTGGGAGATGTAGGAAAATGATTGTTATCGATCAGTAATGACAAACCTCCTGGCATTGACAACTTAGATGGAGGATGGTAGCTGACTCTATAGCCAATCTGTCATATCTTTAATCTGAGCCTTGAGGAAAGTCTTTGTCCTCAGGCCTGGAAGGAAACCAAAGTAATTCTGCTACCCAAGAGTGGTAAAGCGGACTTTACTGGTTCTAACAGCAGACCAATCAGCTTGCTGCCAGCTCTTAGCAAACTGTTGGAAAACATGGTGTTTGACCAAATACAATGCTATTTCTCTGTAAACAAATTAACAACAGACTTTCAGCATGCTTATAGAGAAGGGCAGTCATCATGTACTGCACTGACACAAATGACTGATGATTAATTGAAAGAAATTGATAATAAGAAGATTGTGGGAGCTGTACGGTTAGATTTCAGTGCAGCCTTTGACATTATTGACCATAACCTGTTCTTGAAAAAACTTGTGTGTTATGGCTTTTCAACTTCTGCCATATCGTGGATTCAGAACTATCTAATAGAACTCAGAGGGTTTTCTTTCATGGAAGCTTCTCTAATGTCAAACATGTAAAGTGTGGTGTATGCTGATGATTCAACCATATACACATCAGCAACCACAGCTAGTGAAGTCACTGAAACCATTAACAAAGAGTTGCAGTCAGTTTTGGAATGGTTAGCCAGTAATAAACTGGTCCTTAACATCTCTAAAACTAAGAGCATTGTATTTGGTACAAATCATCCCCTAAGTTCTAGACCTCAGCTGAATCTGGTAATGAATGGTGTGGCTGTTGAACAAGTTGAGGAAACTAAATTACTTGACGTTACCTTAGATTGTAAACTGTCATGGTCAAAACACATTGTAAAGATTGGACAGTACTGTGCAGCCCTCTTCATCGACCTGGCCAAGACTTTCGACTCTGTCAATCATCGTATTCTTATTGGCAGACTCAACAGCCCTGGTTTCTCTAATGACTGCCTCGCCTGGTTCACTAAATACTTCCCAGATAGAGTTCAGTGTGTCAAACCAGAGGGCCTGTTGTTCGGACCTCTGGCAGTCTCTATGGGGGTGCCACAGGGTTCAATTCTCGGGCCGACTCTTTTCTCTGTATATATCAATGATGTCGCTCTTGCTGCGAAAAACCGGGTTCTGACTGTTAGAATATGTGGACAACTATAAAATACCTAGGTGTCTGGCTAGACTGTAAACTCTCCTTCCATACTCACATTAAGCACCTCCAATCCATAGTTATCTAGAATCAGCTTCCTATTTGCAACAAAGCATCCTTCACTCATGCTGCCAAACATACCCTCGTAAAACTGACTATCCTACCGATCCTTGACTTCGGCGATGTCATTTACAAATAGCCCCAACACTTACAGCAAATTTGCATGCGTCTGCACAGTGCCAATTGCGTTTTGTTATCCAAAAGCCCTATATACTACCCACCACTGCACGTATGCTCTCATGGCTGTCCTCGCTAACATATTCGTCGCCAAACCACTGCGTCCAGGTCAATCTATATTCGCTCTTTGCTAAGTAAAGCCCCCCCCTTACTTCAGCTCAGTGTTCCCATAACAGTACCAAATGTAGACACGCGTCCAGCAGTGATATTTCACCTGTCATGCCCAGAGCCAACACCTCTTTGGGCCGGCCTTCCTTCCAAGTTCTCTGCTTGCCGGAAAGATGGAATGAATTTCAAAAAATCACTGAACGCTGGGACTTATCTCCTCACCAATTTAAGCGTCAGCTGTCAGAGCAAGCTTTACCGATCACTTGCGCTGTACAACAGCCCATCTGTAATTAGCCCATCCAACCAACTACCTCCTCATCCCCAATTATTGTTTTTTGTTTTTCTGCTTTTTG
>NC_036867.1:1983541-1988541 GCF_002910315.2 Salvelinus sp. IW2-2015
TGCTGGTGATTCTCTAGTTCCACCCTTACACCAGATGACACCATTCTGTATACATTGGCCCATCTTTGGACACTGTGTTAACAACAACCTCCCAAATCGAGCTTCAACAACCATTACACACTCCTTCTGTGCCTCCAACTGCTTCTTAAATGCTAGTAAAGCTGAATGCATGCTCTTCAACCGAGTCGCTGCCGCGCAGCCCACCCCGAACCGCCGCCTAGCATCACTACTCTGAACGTTCTGACTGAGAATATGTGGCACAACTATAAATACCTAGGTGTCTGGCTTAGACTGTAAACTCTCTCCAGACTCACATTAAGCACCTCCAATCCATAGTTAAATCTAGAATCAGCTTCCTATTTCGCAACAAAGCATCCTTCACTCATGCTGCCAAACCATACCCTCGTAAAACTGACTATCCTACCGATCCTTGACTCGCATGTCATTTACAAATAGCCCAACACTTTCAGCAAATTTGCAGCGTCTGCACAGTGCCATTCGTTTGTTACCAAAAGCCCTATATCTACCCACCACTGCGACCGTATGCTCTCATGCGCTGTCCTCGCTACATATTCGTCGCCAAACCACTGGCTCCAGGTATCTATACTTCTTTGACTAGTAAAGCCCCCCCCCCTGTACTTCAGCTCAGTGTTCCCATAACAGACCAAATTGTAGCACGCGTCCAGCAGTATATTTCACTGGATCATCCCAGAGCCAAACACACTCTCTCTCTTATTTTGCACCCCAGTATTTCTACTTGCACATCCTCATCTGCACATCTATCACTCCAGTGTAAATTGATAAATTGTAATTACTTCTCCACTTTTGGCCTATTTATTACCTTACCTCCTTACTTCATTTGCACACACTGTATACATATTTTTCTATTGTGTTATTGACTGCACATTTGTTTATCCCATGTGTAACTCTGTGTTGTTGTTTTTGTCGMACTGCTTTGCTTTATCTTGGCCAGGTCACAGTTGTAAATGAGAACTTGTTCTCAACTTGCCTACCTGGTTCAATAAATGTGAAATCAAAAAAAAAAATGTCTGTCTGTAATAAAGAGATGCTCTGCTTTTTTGACACTACACTCCAAAAAGCAAACCCTGCAGGCTCTAGTTTAGTCTTATCTTGATTACTGTCCAGTCATGTGGTCGAGTGCTGCAAGGAAAGACCTAGTTAAGCTGCAGCTGGTCCAGAACAGAGCGGCACGTTTTGCTCTTCATTGTAATCAGAGGGCTGATATAAATACTATGCCTGTCTCTCTTGGTTAAGAGATGAGGAGAGACTGACTGCATCACTTCTTTTTTATAAGAAACAGTGTTCAAAATCCCAAATTGTTCACATAGTCAACTTACACACAGGTCTGACACACACACTTATCCCACCAGACATGCCACCAGGGGTCTTTTCACAGTCCCCAAATCCAGAACAAATTCTCCATTCCATCTCATATTGCTCAAATAAACAGGAAACCTGGTTTCAAAAAACAGATAAAGCAACACCTCACGGCTCAACGCCTCTCCYCTATTTGACCTAGATAGTTTGTGTCTTTAGTAAAATAAAATAAAATAATGTTCTGTATTATGTCATTACTGTATGTCATGTTTCATGTGTACCCCAGGAGAGTAGCTGCTGCTTTTGCAACAGCTAATAGCTAAAATACCAAATACCAAACAAAAACAGCAAATTAGCTAGCAAGTGCAAGCTAACTAGCTAAATTGCCATAAATGTTTAATGCTTTTCGACCTGTCCCCAAATTAATATAATTGGTTCAGAGTTTGTTTTGATATTTTAACCTGCGTGTCGTGATTGCGTTTAGTGTGTGGGGACAAAATACATTTATGCACGATGGCGCACGATGGCGCACGATGGCGCACGATGGCGCACGATGGCGCACGATGGCGCACGATGGCGCACGCGCACAGCCGGTTTGGGTTCCGTGTAAGAGGTTGGGCCTATGAACACACACACTTTGGGACTCTACGTACACCCCTCCACCCCTCCTCCATTTCTCCTCCACCCCTCCATCCCTCATCTACCTCTCAACCCCTCCACCCTCCATCCCTCCTCCACCCCTCCATCCCCCCTCGACTCCCAGATGGATGGAGTACAGTATGACTGAGGCTGACAGTATGGTAAGATACAGTATGAACCTAGCGATGGACAGTATGGTGAATTACAGTAATTTGATTCGAGCCTGACAGTATGCCATCGCCACAAAACCTAGCGCACAGTATGTGGTATAATATGATGAAGGACAATATGATCAAGAACAGTAGGAGGGGAGACATATGTGAGTACAGGATGATCAGGACAGTTTATGGAGTTACAAGTAATGATAGGACAGCTTATGGGTGAGAAGTAAGTATGATCAGGACAGATATGCATGAGGACAGTCATCGCCCGTCTGCTGGAGAGCGGACACACGTATCGGAGCAGTGACAGTATGGATACGAGACAGTATGGTGCCCATGTAATACAAAGTTTTTCATGTTGAGTACCAGTACATGCATCAGGACCCAGTATATGGACTGTGCATGGCCAAGTACAGGATGATGAGGACCTGAGTATGATAAGCTTACAGTATGAGTGAGACAGTCTTTATGGCCCGTGAAAGGCCACAGTATCGTAGGACCAGTACGATCAGGACACAGTCCGCCTCATGGTGAAATAACAGTCTCTATGGTATGAGGACCTGCTATGGTTGAGTAACAGTATGATGAGTACTAGTATGGTTGCAGTACAATTAATAAATCAGGACCAGTTATGTGTAGACAGTCTTATGAGACAGTTCATCCGAGGACAAAGCTATGATGCGAGGAACATTATGATAAGGACAGTTACATGAATCAGGGACAGTCTAATTGCCTAGTTCGACGACAGTCATCCGTTCAGGACAAGTTATGCGTGAGCCGACTAGATGAGCGACAGTATGCCCATGACGCCAGGTGAGGACAGTATGATGAGGACCAGTATCGGTCAAGGACAGTATGCTATGAGAACAGTGTTATGGAGGACAGTTTGACAGAGACAGTATTATGAGGAGACAGTTATGAAAACCAACATGAGACATACCCTCTTGCAGACCGGTGCACAGGACCAGCCACCCTGCCTGTCAATGTACCACCAACAGATATGAGGACCCAGTATTTGAGGACAGTGTTATGAGACAGTTATATGAGTTACCAGTCATAGGAGCGATCAGTACTTATCGACGAGACAGTAGAATTGTGGCTAGGAGATAGTTCGGTCATGAGGAACCATGTTATCGAACCCGCACACAAGATTATCGAGGAAGTTATGAGGAGGACAGTCATATGACTAAGGACCCAGTATGATGAGGACATCCGTTATCGAGGACAGCCTCCGATGATGATACTGCTATATTGGGACTAGTGTGATCGAGACAAGTATTATCGAGGACAATGGTTATGAGCGAGAGTGTTCTCTTATGAAGGCGGAGCAGTAGATGGAGGACAGCCTATAGAGGACAGGCTTATCTCGAGGACAGTAGGTAAGGAACAGTATTATGAGGACAGTATTATTGAGGACAGTATGGTGAGGACAGTATGATCGAGGACAGTATGGTGAGGACTGTATGATTAGGACCGTGTTATGAGGACAGTATGATGAGGACAGTATTATGAGGACAGTATATGATGAGGACAGTAGTGGTGAGGACAGTTGAGAGGGGACAGTATGTGAGGACAGTATGGTGAGGACAGTATTTTGAGGGAGAGTGTTATGAGGACAGTATGATGAGGATGTATGATGAGACGAAGTATTATGAGGACAGATTATGAGGACAGTGTTTGAGGACAGTATTATGAGGACAGTATGATGAGGAGCAGTATGATGAGGACAGTGTTATGAGGACGAGTAATATGAGGACCAGTATGATGAGGACAGTGTTATGAGGACAGTGTATGAGGACATTATTATGGACAGGTTATGAGGACAGTATTATGAGGACAGTAGATGAGGACAGTAGGAATGAGAGCAAAGTGTTATGTAGGACAGTATTATGAGGACCAGTATTATGAGACAGTATGGTGAGGACAGTGATGATGAGGACAGTTATGATGAGGACCGATATGGTGAGGACAGGATGATGAGGGACCAGTGTTATGAGACATGATATGGACAGTTGTTATGAGGCCAGTATAGTGATGGACAGTGTTATAGAGGACAGTATGGTAGGACAGGGTGGTTATGGGGACAGCTATGATCGAGGACAGTGTTATATGAGGACAGGTATGTCGGTGAGGGACATGTTATGAGGACAGTAGTGTGGAGGACATGTATAGGACAGCTATGGTGAGGACAAGTGAATTTATAGGACAGTATGGTGAGACAGTATGGTGAGGACAAGTATGTGACTGAGGACAGATGATGAGGACAGTGTCATGAGGACAGTATGTGAGACAGTATGCATGAGGACAGTGTTATGAGGACAGTATTATGAGGACAGTATTCATGGACAGTGTTATAGGACTTTATGGTGTGGACAGAATGTATGGGACAGTATGATGAGGACAGTATGATGAGACAGTATGGTGAGGACAGTATGATGAGGACACTGTTATGAGGACAGTATGGTGAGACAGTTATGATGAGGACAGTATTATGAGGACAGTATGATGAGGACAGTATGAATAGAAAGTGTTATCAGGACAGTATTATGAGGACAGTATTATGAGGACAGTGTTATGAGGACAGTATTATGAGGACAGTATGGTGAGGACAGTATGATGAGGACAGTATGATGAGGACAGTATGGTGAGACAGTGATGAGACAGTGTTATGAAGGACAGTATGATGAGGACAGTATGGTGAGGACAGTATGGTGAGGACAGTATGATGAGGACAGTATTATGAGGACAGTATGATGAGGACAGTATTATGAGGACAGTATGATGGAGGACAGCTAATGAGGACAGTATGGTGAGGACAGAGTATGAGGACAGTATGGTGAGGACAGTGTTATGAGAACGTAT
>NC_036867.1:1990931-2002103 GCF_002910315.2 Salvelinus sp. IW2-2015
TCCACCACACTCCTCTATCCCTCACCTCTTCACCTCTCCATCTCCTCCATCCCTCTCCACCCCTCCACCCTCCTCGCAACCTCACCCCTTCATCCCCCCTCCACTTTTCCACCCCCCGCATCCCACCCTCCACCCCCCCTCCACTTCCTCCACCCCTCCATCCCCCTCCACTTTCTCATCCCTCCACCACACCGCCTCCCCTCCTCTCCTCTCCAACCCTCCTCCATCCCTCCCCCTGATGTTCCTCATGTTGCTACAGTATGGTGAGTAACAGTATGACAGGACAGTATGATGAGACAGTATGATGAGGACAGTATGTGAGGACAGTATGATGAGACAGTATGATCAGGACAGTATGATGAGTACAGTATGTAGGACAGTATGATGAGGACAGTATGATCAGGACAGTATGATGAGGACAGATGAGGACTATGAGGACAAGTTATGATGAGGACAGTATGGTGAGGACAGTATTCTCTCTCTCTCTCTCTCTCTCTCTCTCTCTCTCTGCTCATCCAGTTATATTCACTCTATTGCCTCTGGTCTTCAGTGGTGACCAACCTTCACCTGAGATGACAGGTGACTGGCCTAGAGCWGCCAACCTGACAACTCTCTGTCAGTCCCTCACAACCAGCTCCCCCGCTCCCCTCCCCGGCACGTTATCTCCCCAACGCCAATCACCACGACACATCAACTTTGTGTCAGGAAACAGTCCCGCGGACCTGAGGAGAAGATACAACCTAATATAACATAGCTGTGAGGCAATGGCTGTGTGGTTAAGTCATTATTGGGAACAGAGATTGTAATATAAATGCTTGATGGGGCTTGTGTAAATAATTATAAATAATGATGTTTCTTGATGATATTTCTATGCCTTCCCCTATTTGAACTGCTATTATAATTGTTAGATGTGGTGAGGAGTCTTGAGGGGAGGGGGTGAAGGGGGGGTGAAGATGAGACACCATGATACAAGACAAAACTGGATTCCATTTCCATGAATAGAACGTCATGTGAAGACAGTGAGTCTGATCTCTGTGAGATAGGGGAACGTCAGCTGTACGTGGGACTATCCTCTAATCAGTGTTCTAGTTTCAGGCGTCACTAACTCATTTAGTTGCTTGAATCTCAGTCAAAACAAAGTGGGTTTTCTTTGGTTCAATAACAGCTAAAGCTCTAGGGTTGTCTTTCTCTGTGTGAGTGATTGGACCCTGCGTGTGTGTTACAATTTTGAGAAATGCAGGACTGATTTAAATTATCCTATTCTAATCATTTTTCTGTTCCCCCTCCCCTCTGACCAGACTGAGATTAATTTGCGCGGTGGTAAAGGTTGCGATGACCTAGCCCTGTAATCTGCGCTCATTTCTAATGTTAGAGGTTGGGAGGTAGAAAAGCAGTTTGCGCCATATGGCTAACGATTACAATAATAAATCAAGTTCAGATATCCCCCATTATAATTCATCTAGGAAATGATGCACTGTTTCATTCAGAGATCAGAACGGGTGTTCAGTTGTTGTGACACTCCGGAACCCCAATATTCCAGAATCACCCTCCAAAGAGGCTTCCAGAGTTTTATTTCACTGTTGGGAATTTACATTCAGAATCATCATCATTAGGAAGTGATTGATAGAAGCTCTGTTATTGGTGGAGCAGTGTTCCATATGTAAATGAGTAAGCTTTAGGAGGGCGGACGGAGAGTGTGAGTTGTAGCAGATGGAAGTAACAGCAATGGGGTGGAGGTTGGCTGGAATACATATCCCAGGGCCTGGTCTGGCCGGGCTTTGCGCTGCTCAGCATCCAACTAACCAGGACTCATGACAAAGAGCACAGCAGAAAGAGGAAGTGTTTCCTGTTTTGTGATAGTGTGTCAATAAGTCCAGAGAGTGACGTAAGAACGAAGGTATGCCCAAGAGAGTTACCTCAAATGACATTCGACATATGTTTAGCACAGACAATTATYCTAATTATGCATTTATGCATTTACTCTAAAACCCGAAACAAAGGCCTGAGGATATTGTTAAGGAAACCTCATTGGAACTGAGAGCGCCATTCATTTTAATTCCAGAGACTTAAAAGAGAGAAGCAGCGGTGATTGGCTGACTACTACAGGGAATACATTGAGACAAACGCATCATGATGTCTAATTGAAAATCTTGTGAGAGAGAATATCCCAGACAGTCCAAATAAATAGCAGACACACAGACACCAACCCTACTGTGAGGCAGAGGGGGGTAGCTGCCTTTTCCCCCCCACAGCCCTAAATTAACATGACAGCCAGTAGCTTCTCGCTATTGCAAAGTGAGTGATTAGTATTATCATTTAAATTGTAATTTGGCAGTTAATTAAAGTGACCTTGGTTGTTACTGGTGCTTGGGCAAACGGGCGACGGGAGTGTCATTCTCTCTCTCTCTCTAACGCCGTCTGCGTCTGTTGTCAGCAAGGCCCGTTACCGGATTAAGTTGCCCGGTGAAAAAAAACAAATTAAGCAGCTGTCACCTACTACCTGCCGCTCTGTGCGATGGAGGATCAATTTATGACCGGTTAGGGATGGGGACTCTTTCTCTCTCTCATTTTCTCTCTGCCTCCCGTCATTATTATTGTGTGATTTATGATGGGTTGTAATGCTTTTCTGAGAATGTCATTAAAGGCGAGATGTAAAAAGCGGATTGCATGACATCATTGGAACCACGCATGAATGTTTGATGAAAAATCTGTGACAACAAAAAACCAATGGAGTGTGTTTAACAGTTAGTAGTGTAGATCCAGGTTTGGAAATGTAAATTGTTGACTGCATCTTTTTAACTTACTCACAGGAAAGGATGTACACAATGAATCATTTAACAGGGATGCTAACGTCGTGGAATTTCCGGTGAATCTAAATGTTTTCTCTAAACATTTCAACTCAGGAGACAGATCAGATGTGACAATGAGAAGTCAGAGTCACCTTCCCAGGACACACCGGCTGCTTCCTAAATGCCACCCTGTTCCCTACATTTGAGTCCTTTAGCAGACAGAAAGTATTCACACCCCTTGACTTTTTCCACATTTTGTTGTGTTACAGCCTGAAATTAAAATGGATTCAATTGGGATTTTGAGACACTGACCTACACACAATACCCCCCATAACCTCAAAGTAAATTTGACAAATTAATAAAATATTAAAAGCTGAAATGTCTTGAGTCAATACGTATTCAACTCATTTGTTATGSCAAGCCTAAATAAGTTCAGGAGTAAAAATGTGCTTAACAAGTCACATAATAAGTTGCACGGACTCACTCTGTGTGCAATAATAGTGCTTCAAATGATTTTTTAATGACTACCTCATCTCTGTACCCCACACATATAATTATCTGTAAGGTCCCTCAGACGAGCAGTGAATTTCAAGCACATTTTCRACCACAAAGACCAGGGAGGTTATCCAATGCCTCGCAAAGAGGGGCCCCTATTGGTAGATAGACATTGACTATCCCTTTGAGCATGGTGAAGTTATTAATTACACTTTGGATGGTGTATCAATACCCCCAGTCACTACAAAGATACAAGCGTCCTTACTAACTCAGTTGCCGTRGAGGAAGGAAACCGGTCAGGGATTTTACGATGAAGCCAATGGTGACTTTAAAACAGTTACAGAGTTTAATGGCTTTGATAGGAGAAAACTGAGGATGGATCAACAACATTGTAGTTTCTCCATAATACTAATTGACAGAGTGAAAATAATCAAGACTGTACAGAATACAAAATATTCCAAAACATGCATCCTGTTTGCAATAAGGCACTAAAGTAAAACTGCAAAAAATATTTCAAAGAAATTAACTTTATGTCCTGAATACAAARTGTTATGGTTGGGGCAAATCCAACACAACACATACCTGAGTACCACTCTTCATATTTTTAAGCCTTGTGGTGGATGTATCATGTTATGGGTATGCTTGTCATCAACAAGAAATAGGAGGGGTTTTAGGATAAAAAGAAACAGAATAGAGCTGAGCACAGACAACATTCTAGAGGAAAAGCTGTTTCAGTCTGCTTTCCAACAGACATTGGGAGACAAATTCACCTTTCAGCAGGACAACAACCTAAAACACAAGGCCAAATCTACACTGGAGTTGCTTACTAAGACAACATTGAATATTCCTGAATGGCCCAGTTTTGACTTAAATCGKCTTGAAAATCTATGGAAAGACTTGAAAATTGCTGTCTAGCAATGATCAACAACCAACTTGACAGAGCTTGAAGAATTTTCAAAAGAATAATGTGCCAATATTGTGAATCCAGGTGAGCAAAGCTGTTAGAGACTTACCCAGAAAGACTCACAGCTGTAATCACTGCCAAAGGTGATTCTAACATGTAATGACTCAGGGGGTTGAAGAGATACAGTACCTGTCAAAAATGTTGGACACACCTACTCATTCAAGGGTTTTTCTTTATTTGTACTATTTTCTACATTGTAGAATAATAGCGAAGACATCAAAACCATGAAATAACACATACTGAATAATGTAGTAACCAAAAAAGTGTTAAACAAATCAAAATATATTTTATATTTGAGATTCTTCAAMGTAGCTATCCTTTTTTTGCATATTTTTGCACACTCTTGGCATTCTCTCAACCAGCTTCACCTGGAAGGCTTTTCCAACAGTCTTGAAGGAGTTCCCACATATGCTGAGCACTTGTTGGTTGCTTTTCCTTCACTCTGCAGTCCGACTCATCCCAAACCATCTCAATTGGGTTGAGGTCGGGTGATTGTGGAGGCCAGGTCATCTGATGCAGCACTCCATCACTCTCCTTCTTGGTTAAATAGCYCTTACACAGCCTAAAGGTGTGTTGGGTCATTGTCCYGTTGRAAAACAAATGATAGTCCCACTAAGCGCAAACCAGATGAGATGGTGTATCGCAGCAGAATGCTGTGGTAGCCATGCTGGTTAAGTGTGCCTTAAATTCTAAGTAAATCACAGACAGTGTCAMCAGCAAAGCACCCCCACACCATCACACCTCCTCCATGCTTCGCGGTGGRAACCACAAATGCGGMGATCATCCGTTCACCTATTCTTTATCTCACAAAGACACGGTGGTTGGAATTAAAAATCTCAAATTTGGACTCATCAGAGCAAGGGGAAAGATTTCCACCGGTCTTATGTCCATTGCTCGTGTTTCTTGGCCCAAGCAAGTCTCTTCTTATTATTGATGTTCTTTAGTAGTAGTTTCTTTGCAGCAATTAGACCATGAAGACCTGATTTACGAAGTGTCCTCTGAAGAGTTTATGTTGAGATGTTTATGTTACTTTAACTATGTGAAGCATTTATTTGGGCTGCAATTTCWGAGGCTGGTAACTCTAATGAACTTRTTCTCTGCAGCAGAAGTAACTCTGGGTCTTCCTTTCCTGTGGCGGTCCTCATGAGAGCCAGTTTCATCATAGCACTTSATGGTTTTTGCGACTGCACTTGAAGAATGATAGACTGTCATTTCTCTTTGCTTATTTGAGCTGTTCTTGCCGTAATATTGACTTGGTCTTTTACCAAATAGGGCTATCTTCTGTATACCACCMATACCTTGTCACAACACAACTGTTTGGCTCAAATGCATTAAGAAGGAAAGAAATTCCACAAATTAACTTTTAACAAACCATACCTGTTAAATGAAATGTATTCCAGGTGATTACCTCATGAAGCTGGTTGAGAGAATGCCAAGAGTGTGCAAATCTGTCATCAAGGCAAAGGGTAGATACTTTGAAGAATTTCAAATATAAAATATAAATAATATATAATACATAAATAAAACAATATATAAAACATTTGTCTAACACTTTTTTGGTTACTACATGATTCCATATGTGTTATTTCATAGTTTTGATGTCTTCACTATTATTCTACAATGTAGAAAATAGTAAAAATAAAGAAAAACCCTGGAATGAGTAGGTGTGTCCAAACTTTTGACAGGTACTGTATGTAATCAAATATATATAACATTAGTGCTTCATTTTCATACGTTTTTACAGATGTTAGAATTTTTCTTCCACTTTGACATTACAGAATATTTTGTGTAGATCATTGACATAAAAAAATGACAATTAAATCAATTTTAATACCACTTTGTAACACAACAAAATGTGGAAAAAGTCAAAGGCTGTGAATACTTCTGAAGGCACTGTAGTGCACTACTCTTGACCATGGCCTCTTGGTAAATAGTAGTGCAACTATGTGGTGAATAGGGTGCCATTGAAGATCATCCTCTGTCTGGAGTTACTGTACGTGAAGTGATGACATTAGGATGCATATTTCAATGTGTGATTAGTTAAAGTACCTATAGTAAAAATAGAAACAAAACAGTTAAGTGGCATGAATTATGCAGAAATATCCATGGCATCTCCCAAGACAGTTGTTTACCAGTGATTACAGCATAGTTCTACATCTTAAATCAGCGGACTGTCATTTCTTTAAACACACAAATTAACAATAGGGTTAGTAAACATTACCCAGTCAGCCTTTATTCCGGTAGTCAGTCAGGCAAGCATTTTTAATACATTATTAGAAACCCTGTTTCTCCTGTCTCCCCAGCGTCCTAAAAACCCTGTTTCTCCTGTCTCCCAGCCTCTAGAAACCCTGTTTCTCCTTCTCCCAGGTCTAAAACCCTGTTTCTCCTGTCTCCCCAGCCTCTAGAAACCCGTTTCTCCCTGTCCCCAGCGCTAAAAACCCTGTTTCTCCGTCTCCCCAGCCTCTAGAACCCTGTTCTGTCTCCGCTCAACCCTGTTCTCTCCGTCTCCAGCGTCTAAAAACCTGTTTCTCCTGTCTCCCCAGCCTAGAAACCCTGTTTCTCCTGTCTCCCCAGCGTCTAAAAACCTGTTTTCTGTCTCCCCAGTCTAAAACCCTGTTTCTCCCGTCTCCCAGCGTCTAAAAACCCTGTTTCTCCTGTCTCCCCAGCTCTAGAAACCTGTTCTCCTGTCTCCCAGCTCTAAAAACCCTGTTTCTCCTGTCTCCACCCAGCGTCTAAAACCCTGTTTCTCCTGTTCTCCCAGCCTCTAGACCCTGTTTCTCCCGTCCCCAGCTCTAAAACCCTGTTTCTCCTGTCTCCCCAGCTCTAGAAACCCTGTTTCTCCTGTCTCCAGCCGTCCTAAAAACTCTGTTTCTCCCCGTCCCCCATTCCTCTAAAAACCCTGTTTCTCCTGTCTCCCCAGCCTCTAGAAACCCTGTTTCTCGTTCTCCAGCCTCTAGAAACCCTGTTTCTCTGTCTCCCCACCTGCTAAAACCCTGTTTTTCCTGTCTCCCCAGCCTCTAAAACTCTGTTTTCTCCTGCGTCCCCTCCTCTAGAAACCTGTTTCTCGCTGTCTCCCCCAGCCTATAGAACGTGTTCCTCCTGTCTCTCCAGCCTAAGAAAACCCTGTTTCTCCTGTCCTCCCCAGCCTATAGAAACCTGTTTTTCCTGTCTCCCAGCCTATGAAACCGTGTTTCTCCCTGTCTCCCCAGCCTTAAAAACCGCTTTTCTCCTGTCTCCCGCCCTAGAAACCCTGTTTCTTCTTGTCTCCCCAGCTCTGAAAACCCTGTTTCTCCTGTTCTCCCAGCCTATAGAAACCTGTTTCTCCTGTCTCCCCAGCCTTAGAACCGTGTTTCTCTCTGTCTCCCCAGCATCTAGAAACGTGTTTCTCCTGTCTCTCCAGCCTATAGAAACCGTGTTCTCCTGTCTCCCCAGCCTATAGAAACCGTGTTCGTCCTGTCTCCCACAGCCTATAAACCTGTTTCTCCTGTCTCCCCAGCCTCTAAGAAACCCTGTTTCTCCGCTGTCTCCCAGCTAAAAACCGTTTCTCCTGTCCCCAGCCTATAGAAACCGTGTTTCTCCTGTCTCCCAGCCTCTAGAAACCCGGTGTTCTCCTGTCTCCCCAGCCTTAGAAACCGTGTTTCTCCGTCTCCTCCAGCCTATAGAAACCTGTCTCCTGTTCCCCAGCCTATAGAACGTGTTTCCTCCTGTCTCCCCAGCCTAAGAAAACCGTGTTTCTCCTGTCTCCCCAGCCTATAGAAACCGTGTTTCTCCTGTCTCCCCAGCCTATAGAAACCCGTGTTTCTCTGTCTCCCCCAGCCTATAAGAACCGTGTTCTCCTGTCTCCCCAGCCTCTAGAAACCGTGTTTCCTCCTGTCTCCCCAGCCTTGAAACCGTGTTTCTCCTGTCTCCCAGCCTATAGAACCTGTTTCTCTGTCTCCCAGCCTTAAGAAACCGTGTTTCTCCTGTCTCCCCAGCCTCTAGAAACGTGTCTCCTGTCTCCCCAGCCTATAGAAACCGTGTTCCTCCTGTCTCCCCAGCCTCTATAGAAACCGTGTTTTCTCCTGTCTCCCAGCCTCTAGAAACCGTGTTTCTCCTGTCTCCCCAGGCCTATAGAACCCTGTTTCTCCTGTCTCCCCAGCCTATAGAACGGTTTCTCCTGTCTCCCCAGCCTATAGAAACCGTGTTTCTCCCTGTCTCCCAGCCTCTAGAAACGGTGTTCCTCCTGTCTCCCCAGCCTCTAGAACCGTGTTTCGTCTGTCTCCCCAGCCTCTAGAAACGTTTCCTCTGTCTTCCAGCCTTAGAAACCGTGTTTCTCCTGTCTCCCCAGCCTCTAGAAACGGTGTTCCTCCTGTCTCCCCCAGCCTATAGAAACCGTGTTTCTCCTGTCTCCCCAGCCTATAGAAACCGTGTTTCTCCTGTCTCCCCAGCCTATAGAAACCGTGTTTTCTGTCTCCCCCAGCCTATAGAAACCTGTTTCCCTCCTGTCTCCCCAGCCTCCTAGAAACGTGTTTATGTCTGTCTCGCCCCAGCCTATAGAGAACCGTGTTTCTCCTGTCTCCCAGCCTATAGAAACCGCTGTTCCTCCTGTCCCCCGCCTAAAGAAACCGTGTTTCCTGTCTCCCAGCCTCTAGAAACCGGTTCTTCTCCGTCTCCCCAGCCTCTAGAAAACCTAGTTCTCCTGTCTCCCCAGCCTATTAGAAACCATGTTTCTCCTGTCTCCCCAGGCCTATAGAAACCGTGTTTCTCCTGTCTCCCCAGCTTATGAAACCCGTGTTTCTCCTGTCTCCCCAGCCTATAGAAACCCGGTGTTTCTCGACCTGGAGTCTCCCCAGCCTTAAATAGAAACGTGTTTCTCTGTCTCCCAGCCTATAGAAACCTGTTTCTCCTGTCTCCCCAGCCTATGAAACCGTGTTCTCCTGTCTCCCAGCCTAGAAACCGTGTTTCTCCTGTCTCCCCAGCCTCTAGAACCCTGTTTCTCCTGTCTCCCCACCTATAGAAACCGTGTTTTCTCCTGTCTCCCCGCCTCTAGAAACCGGTGTTCTCCTGTCTCCCCAGCCTATAGATAACCCTGTTTCTCCTGTCCTCCCAGCCTATAGAAGAACCGTGTTTCTCACTGTCCGCCCAGGCCTCTAGTAAACCCTGTGTTCTCCTGTCACCCACCGTATAGAAACGTTTCCATTTCCGTCTCCCAAGTTCCTATAGAAACCGTGTTTCTCCTGTCTTCACCCAGCTCTATAGAACCGGTGTTTTCTCCTGTCTCCCCAGCTATAAGAAACCGTGTTTCTCCTGTCTCCCCGCCTCATAGAAACCGTGTGTTCTCCTTGTCTCCCCCCTATAGAAACCGTGTTCCTCTGTCTCTCCCAGCCTCTGAGAATACCGTGTTCTCCTGTTCCCCATGCCTCTGAGAACAACTGTTTCTCTCCTGTCTCCCCAGCCTATTATTGAAAACCGTGTTTCTCGCCCTTGTCTCCCGCCAGCCCTAGAACCGGTGTTTCTCCCTGTCTCCCACACCTCTAGAACGGTGTTTTCCCTCCTGTCCCTCCCCAGCATAGAAACGCGTGTTATCTCACTGCTCCACCAGCGCTATCGAAACGGGGTTTCGCACATAGGTCTTTGTTCACGTCGTCCCATCTCTAGAAACCGTGTTCTCTGTCTCCCCAGCCTCTAGTAAACCGGCTGTTTCTCCTGTCTCCCCAGCCTGATAGAAACCGTGGTGTTCTCCCTGTTTCCCAGCTATAGACCCCCGTGTTCTCCTGTCTCCCCCAGCCGCCTAGATAACGGGGTGTATGCCTCCCTGTCTCCACCAAGCCTCTTAGAAACCGGTGTTTCTTCACTGGTCTCTCCAGCCTCTAGCAACGGTGTTACCCTAGTCTTTCCACGCCTCAGACACCGTGTTTCTACCTGTCTCCCAAGCTCTACGATAACGGTGTGTCGTCCCTTCTGTCTCCCCAGCCCTATTAGAAGAACCGTGTTCCTTTGGTACACCCTCTGGCTGTCTCTCCGCAGCTATAAAAATACCGTGTTTTTCCTCGCTGTCTCCCCACAGCCTATAGAACCCGTGTTCTTCTCCTGTCCCCCAGCCGTATAGAACTCAGGTCTGATCCTTCCTGTCTTCGCCCAGCCTCTAGAACGCTGTCTCTGGGCTCGCCTGTCTCCGTGCTCCCAGCCGTCCTTAATAGAGAACACCTACCGTGTTCCTTTGTCCTGCTTCTGGATATCCCAGTCTAGATCTAGAAACCGTGTTCCTCCTGTTCCCAGCCTCCTAGAAACCCGTGTTCCTCTCGCTGTCTCCCCCACCTATAGAAACCGTGTTCTCTTCTGTTCCGCTCTCCTCCCGTCTCCCCAGCCCTAGAAACCGTGTTTCTCCTTCTCCCACAGCCTAATAGAAACCATGTTTCTCCTGTCTCGCCCAGCCTATAGGAAACCGTGTTTCTCCTGTCTCCCAGCCGTTATAGAAACCTGTGTTTCCCTGTCTCCCCAGTCTATAGGAAACCACCGGTGTTTCTCCTGTCTCCCCACCCTATAGAAACTGTGTCTCCCTTTCCCCAAGGCTATAGAACCGTTTCTTTTACTCCGTCTCCCCAGGCCTTATAGAAAAACCGTAGTTCCTTCAGCTGTCTCCCCGCAGCCTACTAGAAACCGTGTTTGCTTTCCTGTCTCACCAGCCAGCCTCTTAGAAACTCACTCACTGTTTCTTATCCTGTTCTCCCCAGCCTATAGAAACGCGAGGTTCTCCTGTCCTCCCCAGCCTCTAGAAACCGTGTTTCTCCTGTCTCACCAGGCCTCTAGAAACCCCGTTTCTCTGTCCTCCAGCCTTATAGAAACCAGGTGTATTTCTCCTGTCTCCCCAGCCCTAAATATAGAAACAACGTTGTGTTCTCTCAGTTTCCCAGCCGTAATAGAAAAACCCGCTGTCTTCCTGTC